>NC_142948.1:3818294-3825794 GCF_046866305.1 Octopus bimaculoides | reverse complement strand
CTCTTTCTCTCTCTCTCTCTCTCTTTCTCTCTCTCTCTCTCTCTCTCTCTCTCTCTCGTTCTCTTTCGTTCGTTCTCTTTCTCACCCTCTTTCTCTCTATTCTTCTTTCTCTCTCGTTCCACGCCAATAAACAACAAAACACACCATTTCCATGTTTTGCAACGGAACCAAGAACAAACTTTTTTCTTTGCCTCAAAAATATAAAACTCAACACATGTTCCATTAGAATGTAAAGACGTTAATCATACGAAGTATCCTTGATAGGAGCGAGGGTAAGATAAATAGACAGTCAGATAGACAGACAGAGAGTGAGAGAGAGAGAGGAAGTTGTTTTGTCTGTGTGTCTCTAGTTTCTTCCTTTGTGTGTATATGTGTGTGTGTTGGGGGAAGCGTTATATTCTTCGAGATGGCTGTTGTCTGTTTAATAAATTTAACTTGTAATGATTAATATACACGTCACACAGTCTCTCTCCCCTCCTCTCTGGTATATGTGTATATACATTTATATATATGTCATCATCATCATCATCATTTAACGTCTGTTGTCCATGCTGGCATGGGTTGGACGGTTTGACCGGGCTGGCACGCTGGGAGGTTGCACCAGACTCATATAGGTAGATAGGTAGATAGATATGGCTACATACATATATATACATATAATATTGTGTGTCTGTGACCATCCAAGCATGCATGTATCTATCACTCTCTGACACAAGCACATATATACATGTATGTATGTATATTACATAGAGAGAGAGTTATATACACACATGTTAATTATATATATTTACACACACATATAACTATATATATTAGACGTATGCATGTACACATATAAATTATACTTTGAGTGTTTATATATATATATAATATACACCACACTTGGCTGCTACCTACATAATTACCTATGTATATTCATTAGAGATGCAGGTGTTGCAAATAATATATGCCGTCATAGGTGAGACAGACAGACAGACAGACAGACACCTAGTTACAATGTGGCAATTGATTACGACAGTCTTGTCAACATATTGCTAACCTCACAGTCTCACCTAGAACACCAGGTAGACATACACACATACATACATGCATACACACATACACATACATACATACATATATCTCTCACTATATATATGGCTTATATGACTGTGGTATGTATATAAATTTGTATGTGTGTATATTATATTAATGTGTGTAGGCATGGTATAGCTATGTGGTTGAGAATCTGACTTTAAAACCACAAGGTTTCAGGTTCAGTCCCACTGCATGACATCTTGGTCAAGTATCTCCTACTATAGCTGCAGGCCGACCAAAGCCTTGTGAGTGGTAGAAACTGTGTGGATGACCGTCGTGTATATATATATATATATATATATATATATATATATATATATATATATATATAAATATGTGTGTGTGTGTATGTATTAATGTTTGTGTGTGCGTCTTCGAGTCTATTTGTCACCCATCCACCTCTTCTTCAACTGGTGTCGGGTTGTTTATGTCCCCATACATAATCTTCGGGGTCTAATTCCATTCATTGTATTTTCTAGAATAAGGTTAGACATGCAACCAAAGGAAGGTAGCTCTCAACACTTACAGTTCATGTTATAAACATGTAATAGAAGGCCAACTTGATTCCACATTACTTAAAGTTTCATAGGTGTAGATAAGTGTCTACAGTGTACAGTCAGAATGAGGTGAATTTAAGAATGGCCTTTAAGTGAGAGCATTTGGGAAGAGGGCCAGGGGCCTTCATTGGTCAGTACAGGTCACTCAAATACTTCAGTAAAAGAATGACAACAGATGATTTTATAAATGCTTTCACATGCTAGAGGAGACAGTCTAGAGCAGGGGTTCTCAACCTTTTTTGATGTCTGGGCCTGATCCAAAAACCTAGATTTTCTTAGGGGGCCAGCACCAAAAAATAAGTAAAATGCAAATCAATTAAAGAAAAATTTATTATATTTATAGAGGGAAGACTATCAGGGGGCACTGGGAGGATGCTCGAGGGCCTCGTGTGGCCCTGAGCACTGCAGTTGAGGACCACTGGTCGGGGTTTAGAATACAAATAATCAGGATATACATATGTATGTATGTATGTGTATAATATTCTGTAAAGTGGTTAGCATTTGGAAAGGCATCCAGCCATAGAAGCCATTCCAAAACTGACCCTAATGCTGGAATAAGCAGAGAGGCTTCAAGAGAATAACACAGCTTGGATTTTAACTTTGTCTACATAATGTACACACACATACACACACACACACACACACAGCTAGTTAAGTTAGAGAGCTTGATAAAATCTCTCGTTAAAAATTTGCAATTGTAAAAAGCAGGAAACATCAGTAATTGAACCAGGCATGTTAGTATGCTACACAGCCCTGCAGCTTGCCGGGTTCCATATAATTGACCACCCTACACAAGTATTTAGAGATAGTTATGGCCAGTACATAGGGTCACCCAGAGTTTCGTATCCATAAAGCACTTGGCTACCATATATCTTATCAGTCCCCACTAGCCATTAGGTCTCACAAGATGTATATAAAGCTAAGCATTTTATGGATGCAAAACCCTGGGCGACCGTATGAACCAGCCATAACTATCTTTCTCTAAATATATACATATATATATATATACATATATATACATATCCTGGTATTAGAACAGATACAGTGTGTGCTTGTGTACTGAAGACATCTCTAAAAGTGTCAGTGACAAGAAAGGCATCAGACCTTTGAACAGTGCTCTCGGAGAACCCATGCAACAGAAGGTCTGATAGAATGGTAATGATAACATGGTGACATAAGTATGTGTGTATGTGTGTGTGATGCTCATTTACAATCATATGGTGTGAAAACAAGGCCACACACACACACACACACATATATATATTGATGTATGTTGTCATCGTCATCATTTAACATCCGTTTTCAATACTGGCATGGGTTGGACAGTTTGACAGGAGCTGGCAAGACCAGGAACCACACTAGGGTTAGGGTTAGGGTTCCATTTATAAACAAGGCTAATTTAGCTTAAGACTGCAAAAAACGAACAACTTTAATTGATTTTCAAATCTTATCAGAGGCATCTACATCAGTTTGGAACAATCCCAAAGAAACTATTGGCCAATCTGTTTATATATTAAACAATTACAATGGCTACAGAATACTGGTACTTGCTAATTAGCATATACTGTGTGGACACTTTATTTTTGAATATCAGGGGCCTGTCCTCAGAGATCTCAGTCCACACAGAATCGAGGTATGATGTAATATATGTAACCTACACACAGCAGATAATGTAAACAGTTCATTTTGCTGTTTCTCCATTGATTGAAAAAATGACGAAGAACCTTAATTAGTTTTCATATCTTATTGGATTTCCATCAGAGGTGTTTACCACAAGGTATCTGTTCTGGTGATCTAAAGTTTCCAGCACTCTACTTGTGCTCCACTGGTACATTATCTATTGACCCAAAGAGGGCAAAAGGCAGAGTTGAAATTTGAACACACAATGCAAGCAACAGAAATTATTATCACAAAGACAGTTGTTTGACATTTCAGTGAATCTGCCAATTTCAATTCCATCTCTCTCTCTCTCTCTCTCTCTCTCTCTCTCTCGCTCTCTCTCTCTCTCTTGCTCTCTCTCTCTCTCTCCCTCTTCCCTCTCTCTTTCTCTCTCATTCTAATACATACATTTGTGTGTGTGTGTGAATGTGTATAAATATATATATATATGTGTGTGTGTATGAAAGTGTATGCATGTATGTATGTGTATGTATATATGTATGTATGTATGTGTATATATGTGTGTGTGTATGAAAGTGTATGTGTACCCATCCTGGCATGGAAGATAGACATTAAATGATAATGATGATAGTATATATCGATATATATATGTTTGTGTGTGTATATATCTTTATGTATGTATGTATGTATGTTCCCCAAATATTTACCAAACTGTATGTCTAAATAGGAGAGACTAAACGAAGAAGAAAAATAATAGCCATATTTGAAATACTTGGTGTAATATTATGAAAAATATCAATAATGATTATTAGAACAGAGGTCAGAATGTCGACTGAATGGAGTTTATTTATTGAATAAGGAAAGTTCTAGATGTGTTTCTGTCAGAAGCAGTGTTCAGAACAAGCACAAATCTCTCTTTCCCATTTAAGTAAACTGTGAGTCTAGCGTACATGCGTGTGTACAGATATGTCTGCGTGTGTACAGATATATATATATACGTAGATACCATCATCATCGTTGTCATTGTTTAAGGTTTGTTTTCCATGCTGGCATGGGTTGGACGGTTTGACTGGGGACTGGCAAGCCAGGAGGCTGCACCAGGCTCTAACCTGATCTGGCAAGGTTTCTACAGCTGGATATAGTGGGTGCTTTTTATGTGCCACTAGCACAGGGAGCCAGTCAGGTGGAACTGGCATCAGCTATGTTCAGATGGTGCTTTTTATGTGTCATCGGCACTGGGAGCCAGTCAGGCTGCACTGACATCAACCATGTTCAGATGGTGCTTTTTATGTGCCACCGGCAGGCAACACTGGCACTCATGAATGGTACTTATTGTGTGCCACCAGCACGAGAGCCAGTGTCTGTATATATACTTGTGTTGTGTGTATGTGAGTGTGTTTGTATGATGTGTTATTGTAATTATTCTTGTAATCTTTTATTCGCTTCAGCCATTAGTCCATGGCAATGCTGGAGCACAACCTGGTAGAGTTTAGTCGAGCCAGTCGAATAACCCAGCAGTACTTGTTTTTGAAGTTGGGCTTGTTGTTCTATCAGTCTCTTTTGCTGAACCACTAAGTTAGACAGTGTAACCAAATCAGTGCCAACTATGAAAAAAAAAAACATACACATTATGGGATTCCACACAGTTTCTATCTACCAAATCCACTCACAATGATTTCGCCATCATGGGGCTACAATAGGAGACACATCGTCAAGGTGCCACATGGGTGTGGACTGAAACTAATGGTACATATGTATATATTTATGTGTGTTGTTTATATATGTCTTTTAATTCAATATCTAATTTTTATTTTTATATATATATATGTATATATTTATATATATATATGTATATATGTATGTATATATATATATATATATATATATATATATATATACACATACATATGTATCATCATCATCATCATCATTTAGCATTCGATGTCCCTGGGTTTGACTGGGCCAGCATGCTGGAAGGCTGTACCAGGATCCAGTCTGATTTGGTATGGTTTTCTACGGCTGGATGCCCTTCCGAATGCCAATCACTCCGACAGTGTAATGGGTGGCATTACATGTCACCAGCATGGGTGCCACATGCGTGACACTGGTATCTGCCGTGACTGCCATTTTGCTCGGCTCGATGGGTCTTCTTCTCAAGCACAACACATTGCCAAAGGTCTTGGACATTGCCTCCATGAGGCCCAACACTTGAAAGGATCTTACCCACCTCATCTCGATGAGGCCAAACATGTATGTATCTATATATATATATATATATATATAAATTGAAAAAGGGGTTTGTTTGAGGCACAGCTGTTTGGTTAGATGTTCGTTTCCCAACTGCATGGTCCCTGGTTCAGTTCCGCTACATGGCACCTTGGGCATGTCTTCTATTTTAGCCCTAGGTTGGGCAAAGCCTTGTGAGTGGATGTTGTTGACAGAAACTGAAAGAAGACTGTCGTGTGTGTGTGTGTGTGTCCCACCCTTTCCATCGCTTGGCAACCAGTGCTGGTTGTTCCCCATAACTTAACGGCTTGGCAAAGGTGACCAATAGAATAAGTGCAAGGCCTAAAACAAAATAAGTCCTGGGGTCAATTTGTTTGACTAAAATTCTTAGAGGTGGTGCCCCAGCATGACCGCAGTCCAATGACTGATCAGATCAATAAAAGATCAGATGAACGATAAGATACATGTTGTGAAGCCCCAGGTCAGCCATGAGAGATGCAGATCTTTGGCGGAACAAAGGCACTCCAGCGGAACTGAACCAGGGACCATGCAGTTGGGAAACGAACATCTAACCAAACAGCTGTGCCTCAAACAAACCCCTTTTTCAATTTATATATATATATATATATATAGATACATACATGTTTGGCCTCATCGAGATGAGGTGGGTAAGATCCTTTCAAGTGTTGGGCCTCATGGAGGCAATGTCCAAGACCTTTGGCAATGTGTTGTGCTTGAGAAGAAGACCCATCAAGCCGAGCAAAATGGCAGTCACTCAGACTACTTTATCCAATGCATTCATCATAGCCATCCACTCCCTCCCTCCCCCATTTCTTTCCAATTCTGTTGGTTAGTTACAATTTGAGAGAACATTTTTTTAAGCTGTTTTCTTACAAATATGATCCAAACATTTATAGATTTTATTGCTAAAACTGGCAGTGTTTGGCCTTGTTCTAATCTATGTATCTGTGTCTCTGGACATGTGTGCGCATATGAGTGAATGTGTGTGTGTGTGATTTAAGTATGTATGTGTGTATGGTTTTGGTAAATACATCATTATATGCGTAAATACTGTCAGAAATATTCCTTTTACCCTCCCTCCCCCACTCTCTCTCTAGGCATACATTATGTATACTTACACATACACACATATATATATACACACATAAACATGAATAAATTGTTAACAGCTAAAATATATATACATATTTTTTTTTTAGATTTACGCATAAATATGCCTGGTTCAATTACTAATGTTTCCTGCTTTTTTCAATTGCAAATTTTTAACTAGAGATTTTATCAAGCTCTCTAACTTAACTAGCTGCGTGTGTGTGTGTGTGGACAGAGTTAAAATCCAAGCTGTGTTCTTCTCTTGAAGCCAGTCTGCTTATTCCAGTATTCTAAATCCATATGCAAAATGTCATATTTGTGTGTGCAGTATGCATAAGAGTTAAAAATACTGGAAAATATTTTCTGCAGAGTAGTAATATCAAAATAAGAGATGGGAAAATTTTTTTGGTATTATTTATTCACCATTACACATGTTTCATTTACTAACAGGAGTTAAAAAATCATACATGTAGGATAAACATGTAAGATATCCCCTAATAGAAATTCTTCAGATAGAGAATCAAATAATACCATTATTGTTTCATTCTCTGTCTTGAGAATTTCTACCACTGTAGTCTGAGTTCAAATCCTACTAATATCAATTTTGCTTTTTTATTCTTTATTTTTGGGGAGTCAATAAGCAAAATACGATCCAGAGATAGAAAATCAGACCGGATACCTTGTGGTGTTTGCTCATGGATCTTCCCATTCATACAGTAGTGTCTGCAATGGCACTGGTACCAAGCTGTATTGGTCCTAAGACTGTGGTACCACACCGGTGCTGGTATTATGTAAAAAAATGTTCCCCATGAAAAGGATCCATTACACTATGTAAAGGGGTTGGCATTTGGAAGGGCATCCAGCTGTAAAACCATGCTAAAGCAGACCTCAATGGGGCTGGTGCCACATA
>NC_142948.1:3803294-3813294 GCF_046866305.1 Octopus bimaculoides | reverse complement strand
GGTGCCAGTGAAGGCTGGGGTTGGTTTATATTCTTATAATACAGTCTGAGACCCTTGATGTGAATGGATTTTAACCCTCTTAGACCTGGGCCCCTGTATCTAGCTTCAACCTTCACCTGGGTTCCCAAGCAAAAAAATAGATAGTTGCATATACAGTTAGAAATAGCAGTCAAATCACCTTTAAATCACGTTCAACGATATTTTAAAAAGAAAATATGTGTTCACACTGAATACTGTAGTCCGTGATACACAATGCTTGAATAAAAGCCAGGCTGGAATCCTAAACCTGCTTGACCAAGAATGACCTGTGGCTAAACTACAACAAAGACATTACTAAGCCAACAACCTTTAAGTGGTTATTTGATCTGTTAGAAATAGCAGCCAATTCATCCTTAAATTACGTTTGACTACCTTACAAAAAAATCAACTTCTTACCAAATAATTTGTCTTCAATATACAATGCCTGAAGAAAAGCCAGGCTCGAATTCTAAGCCTGCTTCATTAGGAATGACCTAGAACTAAACAACAGCAACAACACCACCAACAATAAAAACAATGCTCGTTACAAAGGGTTTTTTTTCTTTTTTCCCCTTAATTTTCACGCCTTCTCTGATATTGTTTCTCAGAGCTTTGAGTGCCATAAAAGCATCCTCTTTAGTCAGAAATTTGGTCGTACAACAACCTGTTCCTTGCATAAAGAATTGGCACATGTTTAGGAGAACCCTCAAGAGGTGGAGAGTTTGAATAGCTCTGTTTTATTTCACAAGTAGAATCATTAAAAACCAACCCTTCTCCTCTTCTCCCTCCTCTTCATCATCATCATCATCGTCACCACCACCACCATCATTATTCTCACTACTACTACTACTACTGTTATTATTATCATTATTATTATTATTATAGGAAGTGGTTCCATTAGGTTGGTCATAACGTGTGAATTATTTCTACTGCCATTGAACAAAGTTATAATAATAATAATAATAATGATAAAGAAAGGAAAATGGTAGCATGGCTGCTACTGTCTCTGAGGAATGTAATAAGATATCCTGTTTGGTTAGGTTTAGTGTTACTCTGTGGTGTGTGTGTGTGTGTGTGTGTGCTACTTTTGCTTCATGCATGTATTTTAATGTGTGTGTGTGTGTATGTGTATGCTATTTCTGTTCTGTATATTTTAATGTGCGTTTGTGTGTATGCTGTTTGTTCTGTACGTTTTACTTGTATGTGTGTGTGTGTGTGTGTGTGTTTGTGTATGTATGTGTCTAAATACAATCATGTATGTCACGGGTTATCCCTGTTGCAATGTGTGTGTGTGTGTAAATGCAATTGTGTATGTCACAGGTTATTCCTGTTGTGTGTGTGTGTGTGTGTGTGTGTAAGTGTATGAATGTGTGTTTTACTTCTTCTGTGTATGTATATGTATGTATTTGAATTGTTACTCTGTATGTGCTTGTTCGTCTTGAAGTGTGTGTTTGTGTGGGGCATATGTATGTATTAATACAGTTGTGTATGCACCTGATACATCTTGGGGGGGGGGGATGCAGGGGTTACCATGGAGAAGCAATTGGCCTTATGCTATGGGATAAAGGGTTTATATGTAAAAGAAGGGGCCAGGCCACAGATCACTACTTCCTTAAATGCAGCAAAATATAGACTTTGCTGATGAGGCCATAATAAGGTTGGAATACATCCGTTGTTGTCTTCTACTCTTCTTTCTTTTTATTTTTTACTTGTTTCGGTCATTTGACTGTGGCCATGCTGGAGCATTACCTTCAAAGATTTTAAATGAACAGACTGACCCCCAGTACTTGTGTTTTGTTTTGCTTTTGTTTGTTTGTTTGTTTTTAAACTCTGCTACTTATTTTATTTGTCTCTATTGCTAAACCACTAGCTTACAGGGACGTAAACAAACCAACACTTGCAGTCAAGCAGTGACACATGACAAAGAAACACACACATATGCGCACACATATATGAGAGTCTTCCACACAGTTTCCATCTACCAAATCTACTGACACGGCTTCAGTCAACCAGGGGCAATCATAGAAGGCACTTGCTCAAGCTGCCCCATAGCGGGACTGAACTTGAAGCCACCTGGTTGCAAACCGAGCTTCTTAACCCCACAGCCATGCCTGCACTAACGCTTTTGTTCCCCAACCTTTGCATAAATCCTACTGGTTTGCATTTAATGTCCCTTTGCTTTGAATATTGCTTTCAAATTTTGACCAAAGGCCAGGGAATTCGAGGGGAGGGATAAGACAATTACGTTGTTCAACTGGTACTTGTTTTATAGACCCTGAAAGAATGAAATGCAAAGTCACCCATGGTAGAATTTGAACTCAAAACGTGAAGACAGACAAAATGCTGATAATCATTTTGCCTGGTGTGCTAGCAATTCTTATTTCTTTATTGCCCACAAGGGACTAAACATAGAGGGGACAAACAAGGGCAGACAAAGAGATTAAGTCGATTACATCGACCCCAGTGCGTAACTGGTACTTAATTTATCGACCTCGAATGGATGAAAGGCAAAGTCGACCTCGGCGGAATTTGAACTCAGAATGTAACGGCAGACGAAATACCGCTAGGCATTTCGCCCGGCGTTCTATCAATTCTGCCAACTGGCTACTTTCACATTGATGACCCATCATCAGCATTGAATTCTGGGGTTATTGTGTGTTTTTGGTCATACAACATACACCCACATCCAGGTGAAGACAATCTTGGTTGATGAAGCCTAGGCTTATGTCGAAGTAGCATTCTGTTGACCTCCACCAATCACCTCTCTTCGGCCAGAGCCACTGAGATGGTGGAATTTCTGTGTTAATTCAAAAGAATCATATGTCCATGTCAGTAATTGCCCAGACCTTAATAGATAGCTCATCCAATCCTGCTGCAACAAGCGATAGTTTGACAATGATTGGTCATTAAAGATAACGAGTGAGATTGGTTAATTAATTACCCTGCTTCTTGCCTTAATCAGCAATGGATTTATGGTGAAATTAGTGACATGTATATAATACATTTGTGATTAAACCACCTTCCATGTCATTCTATTTATTTCGTCAAAGAATGGTCTTATTCTTTTCTCTGCCATGTGAAATGCCAAAGCAGTTTGATTGATGTGTTCATTAGAAATGTGGCCCCTTTTACTTCATCCTACGCCTACTTAACACATTAGTGTTTCTCTCTAGGGTTCATCCTTAGAATGGCTTTTCAAGCTGATATGACACTTGGTTGATTTTATTTTCATGTCTTTTACCAGAATATAGAAGAATTTGCATTGCTTGTCGTGAACATCTTGGTGATATTTCAAGCGAAGTTTGGGTTCTTACATAAGAAGATCTTCATTTTGTGTTCTGTGATCAATTCTTGATGAGATCAACTTCCCTTTTTCACCCCCACTGGTGCAGGTGTAGCAAGTAAAATGAATACCAGTCAGATTCTGGGGTAGATGAAGTAAAATACAAGTATCCTAATGGTCAAAAGATACCTGTACAAGAAGCAGATAACAAATTCATGTTCCTGTACTGGTCACAGATGTGGTTGTGTAGGGAAAGAATTTAATTTGCCACCACATGGTTTCAGGTTCAGTCCCACTGTGCAGCTCTTTGGATAAGTGTTTTCTACTATAGCCCCAAGCTGACCAATGCCTTGTGACTAAATTTGGTAAATGTCTTTGTTTTTGTCTCCCCACCCCTACCCCCAATATTGGCTTGTTTACATTTTTATAACCTAGTGGTTTAGCAAAAGACTCCAATAGAAAATGCACCAGCCCCAAAAATAAGTTTCTATGGCATATAAGGGACCAAGATCTCGACATTTCCACAGAAAATTGGGTGCCAGCCCATTGCAGGGTCCAAGGCCAGCATATTAGAGAGGATGGAGCAAGTCAATTATGTCAGCCCCAAATACTTGACTGCTACTTTATTTTATTGACCCCACTCTGGCCTCCAAAAAGGATGAAAGATAAAGCTGACCTCAGCGGGATTTGAACTCAGAATGCAAAGAGCTGGAAAAGAATGTTGCTAAGTGTTTCATCCAGCATACTAACAATTCTGCCAGCTGTTCTGATTTCAGCACAAGGCCGGCACTTTTATGGGAAAGGGGTCAGTGAATACCAGTGACCCAAAAACTTGACTGGTGCTTTTATTTTCTCCAGAAAGACAAGAGGGAATGTTAACCTCAGTGGGATTTGAACTCTCAAAGTAAAAGCCAGAAATAATACCACTAAGCATTTTGTCCAATGTGCTAACAACTCTGCCAGCTCACCACAGTAGTACTAGTAGTGGTAGTAGCAGCAGTAGTAGTTATAATAATCCTTTCTATTATAGGGACAAGGCCTGAAATTTTGTTGGGGAGGGAACTAGTTCATTATAACAACTCCAGTGCTCATGAAATGACTGGTACTTCCTTTATCAACCCTGACAGTATAAAATGCAAAGCTGACCTCGATGGAATTTGAACCCAGAATGTAAAACCAGTTGAAATGCTTCTGAGCCATTTGTCCAGCTTACTAACCAACTCTGCCAGTTCACCGTCTTCAGTAATAAAATTAGTCATTCAATTCTATTGATTCACCGCATATATCATCATCATCATCATCATCGTTTAACGTCCGCTTTCCATGCTAGCATGGGTTGGACGATTTGACTGAGGATTGGTGAAACCAGATGGCAACACCAGGCTCCAATCTAATTTGGCAGAGTTTCTACAGCTGGATGCCCTTCCTAACGCCAACCACTCAGAGAGTGTAGTGGGTGCTTTTACGTGTCACCCGCACGAAAACGGCCACGCTCGAAATGGTGTCTTTTATGTGCCACCCGCACAAGCCAGTCCAGGGGCACTGGCAACGATCTCGCTCGAAAATCCTACGGGAGCCAGTCAGGCGGTACTGGCAACGGCCACGCTCAAAATGGTGCATCTCATGTGCCACCCGCACAAGAACCAGTCCAGGGGCACTGGCAACGATCTTACTTGGCTTGCCGGGTCTTCTCACGCACAGCACATTTCCAAAGGTCTCGGTCAGTAGTCATCGCCTCGGTGAGGCCCAATGTACGAAGGTCTTGCCTCACCACCTCAGCCCAGGTCTTCCTGGGCCTACCTCTTCCACGGGTTCCCTCAACTGTTAGGGTGTGGCACTTTTTCACGCAGCTATCCTCCTCCATTCTCACCACATGTCCATACCAGCGCAATCGTCTCTCTTGCACGCCACAACTGATGCTTCTAATGTTCAGCTTTTCTCTAGTTCTATTAATACTTTGTAAAGTCCCCTCCACCATATATATATATATATATATATATATATATGAGAAAATAGAGAAGTAATTACTAGATTATTATTTATTAATTAAAAAATTGACAAACATACCTTACACTTGTTTCACTTCCAGACCTTCAGAAAATTAATTAATTAAATAAAAAATTATTTGAAGGTCGAATCTCTTTGGAGGTAGATAAAGGTATACAAAATAGGTGTTCAATTCCTACTTGTTAAGTAAACGGCTGCAAACCATTAACTCTCTCTCCCTCTCTCTCTCTCTCTCTCTCTCCCTCTCTCTCTCTCTCTCCCTCCCTCTCCCTCTCTCCCTCTCTCTCTCTCTCTCTCTCTCTATATATATATATATATCTCGAAGTGGTTGGCGTTAGGAAGGGCATCCAGCTGTAGAAACTCTGCCAAATCAGATTGGAGTCTGGTGTAGCCATCTGGTTCACCAGTCCTCAGTCAAATCGTCCAACCCATGCTAGCATGGAAAGCGGACGTCAAACGATGATGATGATGATGATATATATATATATATATATATCTACATGCACACATATTTACCCTACCCTAACACATGTAGCACTCAGAATGATAGCTCAGACACCTTGCAGCCTGCAGCTATTGCGACTAAGATGGACTTAAGTCATAATCAATTTATATCTGTCAATAGTTTTTGGGAAATTAATCCTATGTTCTTTGGAGGTATTTTGTTGTGTTCTTTCTTTTATTATAATTCCAACTTTTCTTTCACACTTTTACAAATCTGCAAAAAAAAAGATTCCAAAAAGCAATTTTTTAAAAAGTCGATGCAGCTTAAAGACTTAGTTGTGTTTTCTGTTGTCTTTCGTACTTTAATATCGGCCGATCATTGCTGCTCCAGGAAGAATTAGAAACAGTAACTCTACTTCCTTATTCTGTTTATCAGTCATGGCTGTGAGGTCAAAAAGGTGGCTTTGCAACCACATGATCATGGTTTCAGTCCCACTTTGGTCAAGTGTCCTCTACTACAGCCCTGCACCAACCAATACTTTTCAAGTGGGTTTGGTAGGCAGAAACTGTATGGAAGACCATCATATATTTGTGTGTGTGTGTGTGTGTGTGTATACATATATATATATCATCCTCATCATCGTTTAACGTCCGCTTTCCCTGCTGGCATGGGTTGGACGATTTGACTGAGGACTGGCGAACCAGATGGCTACACCAGGCTCCAATCTGATTTGGCAGAGTTTCTACAGCTGGATGCCCTTCCTAACGCCAACCACTCAGAGAGTGTAGTATATATATATATATATATATATATATATATATATATATAATATTTAGAGGGAGTTATAATCCAAGTTGTGTCCTCATGAAGCAGATTTGCATTTTCACATTAATCCATTGTATGCATATAGATGTTTTATTTTGAATGTGCTATCCATAACAATTGAAATTTTGGGTGAATTCAGTTTGCAGAATAATTATGTTTCCAAACAGAAAGACTGAAAAAATTTGGTATACCATATTTTCTCAAACTTGGGTCCTGTTAGGGTGTAACGGTATAATCCAATCATTTTGGCACAGTTTCTATGGCTGGATGCCTTTCCTAATGCCAACCACTTCACAGAGTATACTGGGTGCTTTTTATGTGGCACCAGCATGGCTGCTTTTCACATGTGTGTGTGTATATATATATATATATATATATATATATATACATGTGTGCGTGCGTGTACTGTTATTTCGATTAGATCAACATTACAATGTTTCTTTAACTTTTCTATCAAATATTTGGCTCTCAGCCCAATATATTATGCTACAATCATTGGGGGAAAAAAATATATAAATTTGTCTGTCTCACAAAAACTAAAATCTTTTGTTTTTCTTAATCTTTTTGTCTGATTAGATTTTCTTTCAGTTTTTTTTATCTAAAACTGATACCAATATTCAATATTCGCCTCCATCCTCCACAAATAAACCAACACTTGTATTTATATTTATTCTATTGTTTACATTTTATTAATTTTAGATTAAGTATATTTTTACTACAAAGCACAATGGGTTGCGGTCAAAACTTGACTTCTTTTTGTCTTTTCAGCTGGTGGGGTTAGTTGGAAGGGTGGTACTAGGTGCTGGAGTGACTGTATGGTAAAGAAGTTTACTTCTCAAACACATGGTTCCAGGTTCAGTCTCAGTGCGTGGCACCTTGGGCAAATGTCTTTTATTATAACCTTGAGCAAACCAAAGCCTCGTGAGTGGATTTGATAGACGGAAACTGAAAGAAGCTCGTTGTATATGTGTGCATGTGTGTGTCTTTGTGTCACATTTTAAACTTGAGCAAATTCTTACATATTTTTACTTACAGTATTTGTAACGTTCAAGTTACTTAATGGACTGGTTTCTCCTTCTGAAAACCCTATTGTCACTTAGGCATTTATTCACAAAACCCAATATATATATAAATATATATATATATATATACATATATATATATATATATATATATATATATATATATATATATATATATATATATATATATACGATGAGCTTCTTTCAGTTTCTATTTACCAAATTCACTCACAAGGCTTTGGCTGGTATGAGGCTATAGGATTGGGTTGGTGCATAATTATTGCGGCTTTTTTTCAACAAATTTTATTCAATAAAAACAATAACAATATTCAACAAAAACGTCTTTAAATTGATGGTCTGACCGTTTGCCAAGCAAATGGGAAGCAGTAATTGAAGTAGATGGTGAATATGTTCCAGAATAATCATTTAAAGATGTTTTTGTTACATATTGTTGTTGTTTTTGTTGAATAAAATTTGTTGACAAAAAGCTGCAATAATTATGCACCAACCCAATAGAAGACACTTGCCCAAGATGTCACACGGTGGAACTGAACCCAGAACCATGTGGCTGGGAAGCAAGCTTCTTATCATACAGCCATGCATTTTTGCAAAATATTTTCCTTTATTTATGTTTCCGCTCAGTTTATGATTTAATTCAATTACTTGAACTGAGAACGTTCAAGATGTTTTTAAAATTACACAACCACCAAGGTTACGCAATTGTCTAAGTATGCAAGCAAAGCAGTGACTTCTTCTTTCTCTTCTTCTTTTTCTTCTTCTTCTTATCATTATTATTATTATTATTATTATTATCATTATTATTATTATTGCTCTGTGGCAGTCAGATATTGTAATATGACTGAACTCCCAATTATACACGTAACGTAACATAACATAGCATAATATAATATAATACAATATAAACAATATAAATAAGAGACAAGGAAATATTTGCCAAACCCCCTTTTTTGCTTCCCCCCACCCCCCACCTCTTTTAAAAAGAAAGAAAGAACGAGGAAACGCCAACCTTTTCTCGATTCCATAAGATGCAACAATATGTAACAGTGATCTTTGTTTTTCGGCACAGCTTGTTCAGTAAAAGATAGGATGCAGGGGGTGGAGAGGAGAGGATCTGATGTGGGGTGGGAGAGTTGGGGGAGGGGGGGGTTGTTTCGTGTTTGTTTTGAGAATGCATTTTTTTTTTATCATTTGTTTTTGCTTCTGATTGTTTTTTGTTTTTTTTGCTGTTGCTTTCTTCTGTATATTTCGAGTAGAATGCTTAAGAATGCAATCTGTACATATGTGTGTAGGTAATAAATATACCGACATGCATATATATATATATATATATATATATATATGTATGCATATATACATATATGTATTCGACGTTAAACGATGATGATGATGACATATATATATATATATATGTATGCATATATACATATATGTATGCATATATATATATACATATATATATATATATACATACATATATGTATGCCTGTATGTATATATATATATATATGTATATATGTATGTATATATATATATATATATGTATATATATATGTATGTATATATGTATATATATATGTATGTATATAGATATATATGCACATATATATATACATATATATGTATGCATATATATACATATATATATGTATATAGATATATATATATATGCACATATATATACACACACATATATATATACATATATATGTATGCATGTATATACATATATATATGTATATATATATATATATGCACATATATATACACACACATATATATATACACATATATGTATATATATATATACATACATACATACATACATACATATATGCATTCACATTGTGGTTCATCTTGCCTAGAATACACTAAACAAGGTTAAAAGCTTATTTGTTCTTTTGTGAGTTCTTGAAAGAAAAAATAAATAAATAAATCCTTAAATAAATAAAACAAAACAGAAAAGTTACTAAAAAAAAACCCACAAACGACCCCAAGAGATCCAGCTTCTGTATTATAATATTGTACACTTAAATGAATTTTCCATGAGTAAGCTGTTTTTATGTTGGTACATTTTCTTTGGTTAAGCAGTAAAACACTTTCAAAACATCACCATCATCATCATCATCATCGTCATTATTATTATTATTATTATTATTATTATTATTATTATCATTATTATTATTATTATTATTATTATTAACTTTTTCTCTCCTCAATTTGACTTGATGTAAGTTAACTTTGCCTGCAATGCAACATGTGTTTATTTTCTATATATATATATATATATATATATACATGCTTACATGCATGCACACATACATACATACATTCATACATACAGACATACATACATATATATATATATATACATATATATAT
>NC_142948.1:3793294-3798294 GCF_046866305.1 Octopus bimaculoides | reverse complement strand
TTAACAATGACAATTATTTCTCTAAATTCTTCCTTATTTTCAAAATTAATTTAAATAAAAATAGGGTATTTCAGTAGAAATACAGCAATAAAACAGTTTCAGCAGAAGTTGTAAAGTGGCTCCTTCTCTACCTTTTTCAGACCTTCTGGTCCCCTACCTGCCAACTTACAAGCTTCTAAACTCTTTTGATATTAACTCACCTGAGACAATTACTGCTATCAATGATACAAACTTTCTGTCTCAAAGTAATCTTAATAAAAACTTGCCATTAAAATTTCCTTTCAATTTATGTTCTGAACACTGATTTAACCATGACAATGTCGTTTTACTAAATTCGTTAATTATTTTCAAAAATTAACAGAAACAAACATAGTGGATTTCAGTAAAAATATAGTAATGAATAATATGGTTAAGCAAGACCTAGGAATAAAAAACAGCAATAATAGTTATCACAGCTCTATTTCCAATTTAAATTTATCTGACTAACCATTTTGATATTTTTCTGCCTAAAACTGCCTCTAGTTATATGATACAAGCTTCCAGTTTTAAACTGATCCAAACTGTAAAACCTTCCATCAAAATTTCATGTTAATTTATCTTCCAAAAACTAGCTTAATAATGAACAAAGTTATTTTTGTTAATTCTCCATTATTTCCAAAATTTATGGAAAGGCATGGCAGAGTATTTCAAGAGAAATATGGTAAACAAAAGAGTTAAATGTTATTGATGCCTAAAAGCGGGATCTGCTGCCTAAGAGACTGCAAATTTGGAATCTCATTTTGCATTGCTAAATCTAGCATTAAGACTTTTGTCTCTCTTCTCTCTTTCTTTCTCTCTTTCTCTATACCTTGTCTTTTTGTCTTTTTCTTTCTCATATGCACACTCACTCACAAAAGCATTTAAACATACATATATCATCAGGAATTAACAAAATTATATATATATATATATATATACATACACACACACACACACACACACACACACACACACACACATATATATATATATATATATATATATATATATATATATATATATATATATATGTATGTATGTATATAAATGCATTAAGTTCAGTTCTCAGTACAGGCCCTCTGTTGTGCCCCAGAGCAAAACAAGGCACCAAAGATTGTTGCTAGCCCCAGTTTGCTTGATTGAACTAAAAGCTAAGCCCCGACCCCCCTGGATTCCAGTCCCTATTCCATGGTTGAATGGTTAGGGATCAGAAGGGCATCCAACTGTGAAAAATACAAATAACTGTTCTAACCAGGGGCATCCTGATCTAACCCCTTTTTTTAGTATGGTGGTGGTGGGTATGGGCAGAGGGGTAAAAGTTTGGGATGGATGTAAAACAACAACAAAAAAAACAAAGAAACAAAGAGAATTGATGACTCAGAATGGAGGTATTTTACTTACCATTTTCATAGAGGAACTGAACATGAAGATTGCCAAGGAATTTGTCTGTTGGCGAAAAAAAAATCTTCATGTTAATGATTATTATTCTAGGTGTTTCTAAATATATTGGTGGATCTTTGGAAAAGAATGTTCCTTGTTTTATTACGATTGCAAATATTAGCCAATCAGAGAATCAGAATTCACCCCCAGTCAGTGGGTCCCTGCAGAGTTGCTCTAACTGCTAGAAGTTGCAGCTAAATCTCTCCTCAAATCACACTCTACCTTCTACACACACAAATGCTTATCATCATCATCATCATCATCATCATCATCATCATCATCATCATCATCATCATCATCATCATCATCATCATTTAATGCCCAGTTTCATTCTGGCATGAATTAGACCAGAGTTTGAGGCTCTCAAACATTTTTTTCACCTATTAACCCCTCTGATTCCTAATGTATTCAAATTAATATCCATGGCCATTCAGCGTTTAAAAAATCCTATTTTCATCATTGGATATTTTTAGGAACTGCATAAAAAAGAAATCGTTAAAAATTTAAAATTGTGTATTGTAGAAGTAGAGCCAATTTATTGCACAGAAACCTTAACAAAAAAATCTTTCATGGACCCCACTCCTAAGGGTCATAGGGGTCCTGATTAAGAACCACTGAATTAAGCAGCTTGCCCAGGGTGCCATGCAACGAGACTGAACCTGGAACCATGTGGTTGGGAGGCAAGCTTCTTAGCTACACAGCTATGCCTACCCCCCATCAAAACAACAAGAAAGAAACAAAACATTCAAATGATATTGTTCCAAGCTTAATTAACTTTATTAGAATAAATATAGCTTTTATTTTTGTTCCTTTATTTTCTTTTGTTTTGTTTTCTTCTTTTCCACCCATCCTCCCACCAACACAATCACCTCAAAACTGCATTTAGAAAACAGCAGCACTTTACTATATAATTCGTCTGTTCCAATATCTTCTGTATTAGTTTGTTAGTTTGCTAATAACTAACTCATGTTTAAATAAAGTGGGGGGGGGGGGTTTGGGGGGGGGTCTTTGATTTATGTTCTTCTCCTCACACACATAGATAAGAAACACTTGTAAAAAAATACCCAGGAAGAGAAGATTGAAGGAAGGGAGGGAGGAAGCAAGGAAGGAAAGAATATAGATATATATGCATACACATACATATAGGTAATATATATATATGTAGATAGGTAGATAGATAGGTAGATTGGTAGATAGATAAGTGAATACATAATGATAGATAGATAGATAAAAACAGATAAACATACTCAAACAGACAGACAAACACACATACAGACAGACAAACAGACATGGCAAAAGATGAAGATAAATATAGAAAAAGACAGATAAATGGTAAGAAAGAAAGAAAGAAAAGGATTGAAATAAGGGAAGAAAGAAAGACGAAAAGAGAATCCTTTTCCAAAATATTTGTTTTAAGAACTGATGATTGGCAAAGCACCAGATATTGGTAATGAAGCGAAATTTGGTTCTAAATCCAGCCAATACTTTGACGGTATTTATAACAGGAGAGATTATTCTGATCTGTTGATTATCAACAAGGATTCAGTCAATGACAGCCTGTGTGTTTATTGGATGTGTTCAATAAAGGAATCACTAAAAAGGAAACAAGCAAATGTAGGAGTCACTAGGTGGTTACTCAATATGATAATAAAAGAAGAAATAATAGCCAAATCTCCCCTCAAATCAGGTTTAGCATTTTCAGAATGGAAGGTACATTGAGTAATTCTCAAGAGCTACTAAAGTAGAGATGTGTGTAAGTGGATTAGTTGCTTGTTTCTCTGGGGTAGTCAAGTGATGTAGACATCACTGAGAAGACCCCAATATGGCCCGAAAGTTGGATAAGGCTTTTTTTTTCTCATTTTTTCTCAACTGTTTCAGTCATTAGACTGCAGCCATGCTGGAGCATCACCATCAAGAATTCTAATCAAACAAATCAACCGTGGTACTTAATTTTATAAACCTGGTGCTTATTTTATCAGTCTGTTTTACCAAACCACTAAGTTATGGGGACATAAATATACCAACTCCTATTATCAAGTTATGATGGGGTGAAAAAGTCAAACACAAAGACACACACACACACACACACACACACACACACACACACACACTCATTATATATAGTTGTTCAGCAAACTAGAAGGATAGATTTAGTACTACCAGACGAAACACTTAGCAACATTTCTTCACGTGAGACAAAAATAAAGAAGTGATGATGATATTCATTCAACTAAATTTCTTTGAGGTGGTGCCCCAGCATGGCTGCTGTCTAATCACCAAATGAAACTAGTAAAAGATAAGAGATAATTGGAAATTAGTAAATTTAGGGATTAAGGATTTGAGAAATGAAGAGAAGGAGTAAAACCAAAAACATCCCTCCCCATATATGCCTTATATGGTGGCCACCTCCACTGAAAATAGCTCTGTTCAATATGGTTATTGTTAATTAAATTGCCAATAATGCAGCTTGCTACTTTTAACTATATTTACTGTTTTCAATTTAATATGGACGCTCAATTTAATGTGTTCAATTTAATTTGATTATATACACATACATACATTTGTACATACACTCAAGCATATATATATATATATATATATATATATATATATATGTATGTATGTGTATGTATTGTGTTATGTATTAAATATACACTTAATTGAAGTATATGTTTAGAAATGTATATATATATATATATATATATATATGTGGGTGTGTATATACTCTTTAAATAAATATGTTATATAATATTTTAATAAACACATTCTTGTAATATTTATCATGCATAATATTAAAATATCTATTTTATATTGCATATAAATTTATATAATTAATAAATTACAATACATGTCTAATTATGTACGTCCATATGTATATGTGTATATATGTGAGCATATATACATGTGTATATATACATGTGTGTATGTATATAATGCTTTCATGTGTATGTGTGTGAATGCATATATGTGAATAATATATATAGATTTATGTGTGTACATATGTCTATTAATTATATAACACTATACAATTTATAAACATTAATATATATGACAATAAAATTTACCACATTGCATTGAGCAGACAGCAATCTTCGATGGTTTATATGTTGATGGTATGCTCATCGTTAACGGTTCGTTATATATTAATTTTCTCCATTCACTTCTAATGTTCAACAACAACAATACTAACAACATCTTCATCAACAGGAGCAATATTTCTGCTATGGCCATAAAGGTTTTGCTTAGCATTCACACAGAGGTGCAATCATTTTAAAGGCAACTAATTTTTTCCTGGTTAATTAGATTGGTGCTAAGCTAATTAGCTCTTTGCATTTGGCATTCAATAACAATGTCAAAATAAAATGAATAATTTAATATGAAAATAATATCGAATATAATTCTTGTTTTGTTTTGGTTCGTTTTTGACCCTTTAGCATTTAAACTGGTCAGATGTGCCCCAAATATTCTTTTCTGCTCAAGGCACAAGGCCCGAAATTTTTGGGAAGAAGGCCAGTCGATTAGATCGACTCCAGTATGCAACT
>NC_142948.1:3785794-3790794 GCF_046866305.1 Octopus bimaculoides | reverse complement strand
TCACACACACACACACACACACACACACACACACACACACACACATGTATATATGTGTGTGTGTGTATATATATATATACACACGTGTGTGTGCGTGCGTGCGTGAGAGAGAGAGAGAGAGAGAGAGAGAGAGAGAGAGAGAGAGACAAATTACATACAAATCAGAAGTACCTTTACACTTCTTTTCTTTTTGCATTCTTGAAAGAACAAAAACTCTAATAGGCAAACCAATATAGAAAAATATAAAACATTCTTTAAAAATTCCCTTTTTTGTTTTGTTTTGTTTTGTTGCTTTTGTGTTTTTATTTATTCATTTATTCCATTGTTTTATTTATTTATTTATATATTTTTTTTTTTTTGTAACCTTGCCAAATGTAAGAGAAAGTAGAAGGCATGAGAAAATAAAAAACGTAATCTATATAACATTTGCATTAAATTTATTGGGAATTTGGCTGTGACAAGTTACAATGCATTTCGCTGTAAAACTGCTCCCCAGAGGCACACACTGGAATAAAGCAGGTGTTGGAGAAGTCTTTTTGAATGCTGGAATGGTAGAATTATAAAAAAAAAACTAAAAAAAACAAAAAAAACAAGCCTCCTGTATGTCTTGAAGCATATCAAAATCCTGTTGATTTTTGTAGGTCGAAGATTATAGACATGTGGCATAGGTGTGTGTGCGCGTGTATTCATGTAGCTTTGTGTTTGTGTGGAGATATATAGACACACACACACACATATGCAGTCATATATACATGAGTCTGAATGTATGTGTGTATACATATATATATATATATACTTGTATATCCAGTGTGTGTACTTATACATGTGGGTTTGTGTTTGTGTGTAGATATATGGACATACACACATTTACAGTCACACACACATATATACGCTCATATATCCAGTAGCAAGAGCATTTCCACTGTATGATGACATCAGGTAGCCAATAAATTTGGAAAAGCTTTGCATAGCATTCTACAAGCTTTTTACCTGAATCTTATTCAACTACAACTATATATACATAATATATACACACACACGCATGCATGCATATATGCATGTTGCCACGTGTAATAATGTATATACACATATATGTATACGTTTAAGTGTGTATGCATATTTATGTATATGTATGCATGTATTTATGTACACACATATATATATATATATATATATATATATATATATATATATATAACCCTAACCCTACACTCTCTGAGTGGTTGGCGTTAGGAAGGGCATCCAGCTGTAGAAACTCTGCCAAATTTAGATTGGAGCTTGGTGTTGCCATCCGGTTTCACCAGTCCTCAGTCAAATCGTCCAACCCATGCTAGCATGGAAAGCGGACGTTAAACGATGATGATGATGATGATGATGATATATATATATATATTTATATGTGTGTATGTATACACATATGCACGTGTATGCATATGTCAGTTCGTGTACTGTGACATCCCTGTAGGAGCTCAGCTGCATTCTCCCCACCCCGCCTCCCTATTTTTTCTCAACCCCCAACACCCAACCCCGCCCCGCCCTTAATCCCTCTTTCATTTCATTCTAATTCTTACTTTTATCACTTTCTTTCATCATATCGCTCCTCTTCATCACCGCGCTAAACACACACACATACACACATACATACATAAATAGATATATACATACATAAATATATACACACACACACATGCATATATATGATATCACTCTATTGAATATCACCTTTGGTGTCTTTTTATTAGGTTTTTCTATTTTATCTAATATGATTATATTTTCATTCATGCTTCGCTTCATTTCTTAATCTCTTTCGTTCTCTCCGTTCTTTTATTTCTCTCTTCTTTCTGATTCTCTCACTCTTTCTGTCTCTCTATCTCTCTCTCTCTTTCTTAGTCTATCACTTTCTCACTTCTTTTGTGTTACTTTCTTTGTCAGTTTCCTCTCTCTCTCTCTCTTCCATTCACACCTACAGACTTTACTTTGTTTAACAGCTTCCATAATTTCTTTCTTCTTTCTCACCGTTTCTTTGTCTCTCTCTTTCACTATCTGTCTGTTTGTCTGCATATCTATCTATCTACCTTCCTATCTATCTATTTATTCATATATCTGATTCTCTCTCTCTCTCTCTCTCTCTCTCTCTCTCCGTTTATCTGTATGTTTATTTTTCTGTCTATCAATCTCTGTTTATCTATCCATCTGTTTTTCTCTCTCTCATTATCTATCTTTCCATCTATCTATCTGTCTGTTTGTCGTTCTCTCTACATATAAATCTATCTTGCTTTGTTTATCCCTCTTTCTCTCTCTCTCTCTCTCTCTCTCTCTCTCTCTCTCTCTCTCTATCTATCTATCTATCTATCTGTCTAGCTTCCTCTCTGTCTTTCTATCTATATATCTATCTATCTCTATATACCTCTCACTCTCTTATGTAAATAATTTTATAAACATTGATGTATACATCTTGTACATATATATGTATGTATAACACACACACACACAGATGTATATGTGGGCTGTTAACCTTGCATCTGCATCAATCTTTGCATTTACATTGCACCATTACTCGGTGCACAATGACTGCGTTAAATCGGATTGCATAATTAAATAAAATCACAGAACCCATTAAATGAATTTTAGTGGGGAAATATTCACACCATGGGCCTTAAAGAACTTTTCAAAATATCATATTGATATCCTAGATAGATAGATAGATAGATAGATTGATTGATTTATTGATAGATAGAGATAGAGTGACTGATATATAGATAGATTGATTGACTAATAGATTGATAGATTGACTGATATATAGATAGAATGATTGATAAATAGATAGATAGATGAATATATTTGCATGCCTATATCTGTGTGCATGTGTGTACAGAGAGAGAAAAAGAAAGCTATTTACAAAGATATACTGATGTATACATAATTCATATATATGCATACATACATACATATATATATATATATATATATAAAGAGAGAGAGAGAGAGAGAGAGAGATATGCATATATCTACACACATATGAATAAATATATATAAATGGATAGATATATGTACACACATATATGGTGTGTGTGTGTGTGTAATATATAGCAATACAAGTAATTAATATGAAATATTTATATCTAGGAATTGAGATATCAAAGCAAAAACTCCATCAAAAATACACATACACACATGCAGAGACACACTACATATATATATACTCACACACATGCACTCACACATACATATACACACAAACACACGCTCAGTATACATACATGTATGTATATTTAAATGTTGATAAAATTTAAAGCTTTTTAACTATCAATAAACTCGTAATTCCTGCTATCCCTGAGACATTCAAATAACCATTACTGTAAATGGCGTTTGGCAAAAACCGAAATCTTCCATTGTATAGCATCGGTATTAGTCATTCTCTCTAACTTCCATACAGTTGATGGATTCTTTTAGCATTAACTGCCATACTTACAATTGATTTCCTCCAAAACAAACTAGTTTAATTCGTCAGAATAATGCATGGACCTGTTGCACAGCCATTATTATTGTTGTTGTTGTTGTTGTTGTTATCATTATTATTATTATTATTATTTGAATTGTTATTATGATGGTAGTCTTATTTTTATTGGGTACTTCTCGCTATGCAACTGAGCACAGCTTTGTGTGCCTAGGATATATGTATGCATTGTTTGGTTTGGCATATGTGTTTTATCATCATCATCATCATCATTATTTGTTTGTTATTTCATTTTTTTAAGATTCTTTATTTGAATTTGTGTATTGAAACAAATTTTGTTGTGTCTCAGGAGGGTCATTACACCAATAATGATAATGATAACACACACACAGACAGGTTCAGTTCCATTTCTTTGTTATTAGTCAGTTGGTTAAATATCTAGCCAACAATCTAATCAATCATTTGTTTAATGTGCCAGTAAAACAATCAATCAATCAGTCAAAGTTCTTTTTGCCACTGATTGCAATCTTTGCAATGATCTAGTGACCTCCCCTCTCACCCCCAGGTCTGCAAATTCCATCTAACCCATGCAAGCATGGGAAAATGAATGCTAAAAATGATGATGATGATGATGATGATGATGAATCCAGCAAACATATATAATGAAGATTGATATTGTTTGCTTTTGTCTTATGCATTTTGTGTGTTTTTATTCTATTTGGAAACCCAGTGGTTCACAATTTCAACTCACCATGTGTTTCCCTTTCTTATTATTCTCCTTACAGGCTTCCTGCCACATTCAAACAAGGCAACAAATGTCCTACAATCAGCAACCCCACCACTAAAGACACAAGTCATTTCAATGGCAATGCCAACACAACAACTAATCTCAATAATTCCAGAAATAAGTCTCAGGGTAGCAGCACAGCAGCTTGTGGTACCAATGAAAAGGTACGCTCTCATCTAAACCAACAGAACAACAACCAGCTCTCCTGCAATACAGGTAATACAGCTTTGTTTACCCTCAATCTTTTTTCTTTTCTTTTTTGTTTTCCTTTCCTTTCTTTTACATTCCAGGTAGAATTTTTGGAAATTTGTGAGATGTCTTTTAGGAAGATTTTTGGTCAATATTTTTTTATGGGTACCGGGTGGCAGGGGTGTGTGGGTTTTTGAGTACAGTTTTATGATGTCTTTTAACATCAGACTTTATTGGAGAATTTGCTTTTACAATTCTGTGATGCTTTGTATTCATCAACCACTTAACTGTGAAGTAATGAAAGGACCCTGCATTCTATATTGCACATCTATATTGCACACACACACACATATACATGTGTGTGTGTGTATATATATACGTATACATATATATATATATGTATACATATATATATGTGTATACATACATATATATGTATATATGTATATATATACACACACACATACATAGATACATACTCACATATATACACGCATGCGTATATTTATATGGCTGTGTGTATATATGTGAGTATATACACATATTTAGATACACAGACACAGGCAT
>NC_142948.1:3778294-3780794 GCF_046866305.1 Octopus bimaculoides | reverse complement strand
CAATACATACTTCGATACAAACAACCTCCTTAGGTTTCTTCTTCCCTAACGTCCCCACCACCACCATTTCTCATCAAATTAAAGACAATTTCTTTTTTTTTAATTTTTAAAATCCCCTCAACTTTTTTTTTTCTTTTCTATTTGCTTTAGTTCTAATTTTCCAAGTTATCTTGAAATATAATTATCTCGTTAGCGATTACACAAGATATTTAACAGATCTGCGACAAATACTTGAGTAAAATAACAAAAGAGACTTTTAATAATACAATAATGATGACAACAACAACAGCAACATCAAAAAATGTAAAGAAGCAAGCTATACGTCTTCAACTGATATTGCTGGAACAAACAATTTAAACCATGAATTGCAACAGACCGTAAAAAATAAAGCCTTGCTTTCTTTTCTTCTTTTCTTCTTTCTTTCTCTCTCTCTCTCTCTCCTTTCCTACGCAGCCAGGGAAACAAACATTTGGAGAAAAGAAAGATTTCTTGAGTATCAGGTTCACAGTTGGCTGATTGGGACACGGCAGGCTGTGGGTTGCGGGTACAGGGGCAGGAACACAGAGGAAAACGAGAATTAAAAATAAGCAGAATAAAAATTGTTTTCTGCAAGATTTGGTGACATCATTTGAAATTTTATTAGCATGTTCTAAACAAACAGTCTTTAATAATGTAATAATAATAATAATAAGAAGAAGAAGAATGATAATGATAATGATGCTGCTGATGGTGATGATGACATTAATATTTGAAACTGTAAAAACAGCCTGGAGTTAAATAATGATGCAATGAAAATAACACCAACAATAATATTTGTGATAGTAATAGCAGTTACAAGTTTCGACACAAGGCCTGCAATTTTGGGGGAGGAGGAAAGTCGGTTACATCAACCTCAGCCCCAGTGCTCAACTGGTTTAAGACAGTGATAATAATAGTAATAGTAGTGATAGAAATAATAATAATAATCCTTTCTACTATAGGCACAAGGCCTGAAATTTGGGGGAGGGGGATAATTGATTATATCAACCCCAGTACTTAACTGGTACGTAATTTATCAACCCTGAAAGGATGAAAGGCAAAGTTGACCTCAATGGAGTTTGAAGGTCAACTTTGTCTTTCGTAATAATAATAATAATCCTTTCTACTACAGGCACAAGGTTTGAAACTTCAAGGGAGGGGGCTAGCCAATTACTTGAACCCCATTGTTTGACTGGTATTTGTTTTATCAATCCCAAAAGGATGAAAAGCAAAATCGACCACAGCAGAATTTGAACTTGGAACATCAAGACAGATGAAAGTTAAGCATTTTATCCGGCCTGTTGACAATTCTATCTGCTCAAATAACAGTAAAAATGATGCTGCGAGTAGAAATTAAGATGGTAGTTGAATTTTTCAAGACTGAATTTTGTTGTGACATCCATTATTTCTCCATTTCCAGGAATGGTAATTGATATGTTTGTTTTGGTTCTTGTGTTGGCATTCATTCCAACAAATTTGATGTTAAATACCTAAAATAGTTTATTTAGAATTATTCCGAATAGTTTGTGGCACTGCATGAAGTAAAAATCACCAAAGCGAAAATGGGGGGGGGGGGGAATAAAAAGAAGTAAAACATAGTCTTTGAGACCATTTCTTACATGTCTTGAATAAAATCTCAATAATGAAGATAATGGTTGAATGGAATTCCTATGAATCCAGCAAATTCCTGCTGAACCAAAACCTCTGGTTTGTTTCGGTGCCTGTCTTTGAGAGAATTTCACGTTCTGGAGAGTTTATAACTGTTACTTACTATCATTCTCTTTTTCTCTCTATCTCTCTTTCTCTCTTTCTCTCTCTCTTTCTCTCTCTCTCTCTCTCTCTCGTTATAAATACATGTAACGTAACTTATGGTGGTTATATCAAGAATCAATAGCCTTTATTGATTATTTTACAATCAATGAAACTGCTGTTTAAACCTGCAAAGGAACATCTATGTCATCCTTCAGCCTGCTAAAAATAGCAGCAAAAGCTAGCTCAAATGACTCACACCTACCTTTAAAAGGGAATGCTAGATTGGATGATGTAATCTTAGATATACAACACTAGAGAGAAGGAAGGGATGGGATCATGTGGGATGGCTATGGATGGTACACATTTGATCATAGGTTGACTCAGTCAGTACTAACCTGTTCTTTGTCGTTGTTGTTGTTATTATTGTTCAGTCTGGATTGGATTGAATAAATTTTGTAAATAGTTGCAAATATTTAGGCGTGTTTCTTTTGGTAGGTCGGTATAGGATGTGCCAGTATTTCTTGCTATTTTTGATTTTATTGGATTTAATCTTTTACTTTGGCAATCTAAAGGTTGATGGTTCAAAGCTTAATCCAGTATTTGAAAACTGAAGTAGTTGGGTGTGTCAACTCTTTTGTAATGGAAAGTTTTAGGGGTTCACCAAAGAATGTAAGTAGGTGGTATGTTTTAGCTGGTGAGTTTCTCTACTTATTGAAACTGGTGGTGTGTT
>NC_142948.1:3765794-3770794 GCF_046866305.1 Octopus bimaculoides | reverse complement strand
TTCTATGTACATTTATTTATTCGTTTTGAATTTAAGACTATTTGTTTATCTAAAATATACTTTAATTCTTGTTTGTGTTTTCAAATTCTATTTCCCTAATAGTTTTTTTTTTTTCTTAAACATTCATCAACATGTGATCTTTATATTCTTCAACAAATGATATTTCTAACCCTTACCAAATTCCTTAAAGAAAAGAAAAGAAGAAAAAAAATGAAAGGAAAGAATTTTGAAATGGGATTTTAACATTTTTACTAAAAGTTCTGGAGTATTAAGAGATCAAACTTACTTTATGTCTATGTGTTATGCTTTGTATGTGTGTTTGTATATACATGTGTGTGTGTGTGTGTGTGTGCATACAGTTATTGTGATTACTTCTGAGACAAGACCTTCTTGATAACAATAACCAGTTGATTACATTATTTGCAATTTATAAGTGTCTTTGTATATATATTGAAAGATAAATAGATAGAGAGATAGACAGGCAGGCAAGCTGGCAGGCAGACAAACAGACAGACATACGTGGTGCAGAGGTAGTTGTGTGGTTAAAAAGTTTGTTTCCCAATCACACGGTTTTAGGTTCAGTTCCAGTCCATGGCATCTTAGGCAATAATGAATATGACCATTGTTTGTCAACGATATGGAAAGTGAAGATGACTTTTTAGCCCTGGGTGGTGTTCAGCTTTTACCACAGCTGTTGCACAAATGTCTCTTCTCTGTTAAATGCTATGCAGGATCATGTCAACTGGATCGTGTGCAGATATATATAAATCTATGTGTATGCTTGTGTTAATGTGTTTGTAGGCATATATGTATTTATATACATACATACATAGACATGTATGTATGTATGTATATTCATTCATTTAACACTGATGATTCACACCAATTTTTTTACCTGTATATTATTTTTACCTGTATACTACCCGCCAAAAATAGTAGCCAAATTTTCTTTGAAAGTGAAATACATGCTGGAACACCTTTGACCATTAATCTGTCCAATCGTTGCTGATCAAGCGCTAAACAACAACAAAAAGGTATAAGTTCTAGCTGATCACAATTGGGAAATAGATGAGATGTGAGTTGGTTTTCTACAAAGGTTGGTCTTGTTGCAAAATTTAAAAAAAAAAAAGTCTGTGCAACTGAAGTATCACAGAAGAAGGGACATAACTCCAGCCACTTTGGTTAAGTTTGTAGAAAGCTTTAATTCCCATGTGAGTGCGTCATAAAGTGAAGTGGTTCGTTACCTTTAAAGGAAACTTCCCTCTTTCAAACTACTTACATGTACCACACCCTCAACTAGCCCTTGATGGATAGATTTTTTTGCAGAAAAATACGTCTATAGTAATGTTCCCCAATGGTTTTACTCTCGGAGAACCTTTAAAATACATTGCATATCTCTAGGAACTTCTGCATAATATCTATTATATATCTTTTCCAATCTTTTTCTTTCTCTTTCGTGAAATTAAATTTTATAAGAGTTTAAGCCAGTAGTTCTCAACTAGGGTCCACATGACCCTTAGGGGTTCTTCAGTGAGTATGTTAATTAATAAGGCATTAAAACAGAATGACTATCCCCAGACACAATAAAATATGCTTCAAGACACAAATTCACATAAAGAATCTTGCAAACCAAATACAAAAACGAAATATATATATATATATATATATATATACACACACACACACACGCAAACACACACACACACACACACACACACACACACACATATATATATATTATTCGTTTCAGTCATTTGACTGCAGCCATGCTGGAGCACTGCCTATATACATATCATATTCTTTGATTTCCAAGAATTTTATTCATTTCAGGAAGGGTTGGACAGGCAAAGGAGTGAAAATGTTCTTGAAATGGTAAACCAGTTCCCAGAATAAGTTGATCTGCCACAAATGATGGGAAGGGAATTTTTATGATTTAGGATGGGATGTTAGTCAGAGGGAAAATAGTAAATGAGAAAATAACCTTCTCTGTTAGTCTTTGAAACTTATTAACTTCTATTATACACATTTAGTAAGTGCTTTACCAAACTGAAGTTTGGGACGGTAGACTGCCTCAACCTCTGTATGTATGCATGTGTATATGTATATATATATATACATATATATATATGTGCATATATTTGTGTGTAGTTTTTTTTTACTTCCCCAATTATCTTTACTCAACATCCTAGGACCTTTCCCAGAAATATTAAAATTCACAACTCATCCACAACACAAGAATTTATTCAAACTCACAGACATTCTTAACTGATGTTTTACAACTTAGACCCATCACTGGCTTCCTCAGATTATGGTTTATATTACCACAATTGGCGCCAATTAAATACCTACTTAGATTCTCCTTTGTTCATCTTTATTAGTCACTGTTAATATTTCCTCTCATCATTGTCGCCATCAGGGCACTTCCTCGTCTTGATCCTGGATATTAACTCTTGTATATGTCATTGCACTCGGACAGATTTCTGGGAGAGTGTCAACACCTTTAACTATTTCAAGAGAGACAGATAGGGAAACAGATAAACACAGGCAGACAGATATCATACACAAATACTTACACATATACACATATATATATATATACATGCAAATTTATGTGAATATGTTCATCTGTGTGTGTGTGTGTGTGTGTGTGTGTGTGCGTGTGTGTGTATATATATATATATATATAGATAGATAGATAGATGGACAGACAGACAGATATACATTATCATGCACATGCATATAATATATACATACATACATACACACATTCATATATACATACACTTGTATAAATACATATATATACATATACACACACATACATATATACATATACACACACATATCCACACACATGCATATAATCACAGACATCTGTGTGTGTGTGTGTGTGTGTGTGTGTGTGTGTGTGGTATGTGTGTATATCAATCCCATACAATATTAATATTATATCCATACAATATAGGATTACTATATTAGGTTATCTATCATTTACTGGGATTATATTTCCACCCTTATATTTACTTATATTTTAGCAGGAATTAAATTTAATATCTCGTTATCTTAATGAAATTAATCCCTGCAAAATTAGCAGACTACAGAATATTAATTCATGTGGTTTTGATATCTGTTTATCTGAGATATTTGAATTATATTTTTTTTAATCCCCCCCCCCCCCATACACACACACAAACACAAGGAGACACACTAAATGTAAACATATATAAAAATACAATTTCTTGATCTCTTACAATTTTACTAGTGACATCCTGAATAAATTTCAAAAGGATTTAAAAGGAATACTTAAAGGAGACCCTTTACTTTGACAAGAGATGTTAGTAATGCCCTCAATCTTGAAAAAAAATTAAGCTCTTAGCTGCTCTTTTTAACATTCATCAACCAAGAAAGCATCTTGACAAAATATCTCATTCAGAAGTGAGGTAGCCAGTGGTGGTCACCAAAACACAGTTGTAAGAGGCATACAATTTTATTGCTGGCACTCCGTCGCTTACAACGTTGAGGGTTCCAGTTGATCCGATCAACAGAACAGCCTGCTCGTGAAATTAACGTGCAAATGGCTGAGCACTCCACAGACACGTGTACCCTTAACGTAGTTCTCGGGGATATTCAGCATGACACAGTGTGTGACAAGGCTGACCCTTTGAATTACAGACACAACAGAAACAGGAAGAAAGAGTGAGAGAAAGTTGTGGTGAAAGAGTACAGCAGGGTTCGCCACCATCCCCTGCCGGAGCCTCGTGGAGCTTTAGGTGTTTTCGCTCAATAAACACTCACAACGCCCGGTCTGGGAATCGAAACCGTGATCCTATGACCGCGTGTCTGCTGCCCTAACCACTGGCCCATTGTGCCTCCACGGCATACAATACTTGTACAGAAATACCATAGTGGACAAATAGTTCAGTGAGGAATTTATTGCACAGTTATTTGTCCATCAGGGCTCAGTTCTCAGCCCCTTTCTGTTTATTTAAGCTCTCTAGGTCATAACAAAGGAGTTTAAGATGGTCTGCCTGTGGGAACTCTTGATTTTGATCCTTGCATTTTGATGATTTGGTTCTTATTGCTGAATTAGGGACAAAACTACAATGCTCTGTCGTATTGAAATTTTCCAGACATTAAGCAGCCTTTGATGTCATTTAACCAAAGGTCAGACAAATTCTTGGTTAGTAGACATTGGTGAAAATTTCGTCCACATGTCTGAAAGCACCATGCTCACCCACAAATTCATAACCAGTGGATTTAACTAGTTTCATGGAGAAATTCTATTTGTTGAGCGCAGGCTCATCTTGGTTCTTGATTCTGACCAGTTGCAAATTCATTAGTACAGCTTGCCATGGCTAGCGTGAATTGGCCCAGCTAGTGTTTTACAGACATAGTTTTATCCACCACACACACACACACACACACACACATGAATGAGTGTATTGTCTGGCTGACCATACATACTTCACATGTAGGAAACGCTGAAGAATGGAGTGAATCATAAACTAATTGAAAATGACTAGAAATTTTACCCCCTGTATTGTATTGAATGGTCTATTGTTTGTAAACATAAACACGTGTGTGTGTGTGTTTGCACATGTGTCGATCAAGAGAGAGAGAGAGAGATCAGGAAGCAGACACTTCATTGCAAATAAAACCTAACACTTTGCTCTGGAGACTTAACACTTTTGTCTGATAAAAATAATTTTGATAAAAATAATTCAGATAAAACTAATTCTGTTTTTAGATTTTGCTGATAAATTTGTAACTGTTTTACAAAATAGATTTATATCTGAGAGACATGAGTTCGGTTTTTTTTTTTTCTGTTATTAGTTATAATTTTTCCCTTCTTTTTTTGTGTGCATGTGTGTTTGTGTATGTGTTTATATGTATGCATGTGTTTCTAAGTGTGTGTGTGTGTGTGTGTGTCATTTTTTTAAAAAAAGAGATATGATTTAAATTGCAATTAAAGGTTTTTAGATGAGCAGATTTCAAAAGCA
>NC_142948.1:3753294-3758294 GCF_046866305.1 Octopus bimaculoides | reverse complement strand
TGTTAGATAGGGTCCATTTGTGGTAAACAGTGGCAATTTATGATTGCGGAGTGTGTGTGTGTGTGAAAGAGTTCTTGTGCATGTGTATATGCATGTGTGTATGATAGAGTTTGTGTGTGTATTTGTATGTAAAATGCATGTATGTGTATGTACGGAAGTGTGTGTATATGTGTGTGTGTGTGTGTGTGTATGTGAAAGAGTTCTTGTGTGTGTGTGTGTGTGTGCAAAAGAGTTCTTGTGTGTGTGTGTGTGTGTATGATAGAGTTTGTGTGTGTATTTGTATGTAAAATGCATGTATATGTATTTACAGAAGTGTGTGTGTGTGAGTGTATGATAGAGTTTGTGTATATATGTAATTCTAAGTGTGTGTGTGTGTGTTTGTGCGTTTCTGCATGTGTGTGTATGAGATTGTGGTTGTATGTGAGTGTTTGAACGTATGTATGTGAAAAGGACTGGACTAGCAGTATGTATGTTTGTGTGAGTGTGTGAATGTGTGACAGTTTGTGTGTGAGCGTATGCATATGTACGTATGCATATGTATGTATTCGTGTGTGACGATAGAAAAGGGAGTTTCTATCAGATGCACAATTTCCTTAAAATAAACGATGGGAAAGGATGGAAGAGGAGGAAGACAAGAACATTCTGTAGAAACGGTCTTTCACAAGAAATTTATTCCGAGTTATTGTTTCCACCACAGATTTTAATTGATACCAAAATCACTGAACATGTTGCTGCTGTCAATTTTTTTTTTTTTAAATTTAGTAGTTTTCTTATTTTTCCTTTTTTATATTGTACAAACACCACCACCACCACCACCACCTCATCACCAATACTGCACTTTAAGTAGATAAGCTGGTTATTGTTGCTGTTGTTGTTGTTGCAACAACAACAAAACTTATGCTAACATATGAGTCAGTGGAAACGCAGAGAGCTGGCGGAATGGTCGACTTTGCCACTTGTCCCCTTTTGGGGTCAGTAAAATAAGTACCAGTAAAAGACTGGGGTCAATTAAATCAACTAGTCCCTTCCCCAAAAATTTCAGGCCTTGTGCCTACAGTAGAAAGGATTATTATTATTATTATTATTATCATCATCCTTGTCTTGACATCACATTATAGTTGTAAACAAGTGTGACTGTCATCTTAGTGGTGTCATTTTATATATATATATATATATACACATATATATACACATATATATACACATATATATATATATATATATATAAAGGGGAAAGACCCCCCTTCAGTCATGAATGACCATGGAATTGCACCTAGAAAGTTCTGCTCTGAGGCACAAGTCTAGGCAAGGTTGTTTATGGAAGACCAGCAGTCGCCCATGCATACCAGCCTCTCCTCTCCTTGCTACCAATATTATCCAAGGGAGAAGCAAAGGGGCCGATACAGCTTGGCACCAGTGATGCTGCAACTCATTTCTACAGCTGAGTGAACTGGAGCAACATGAAATAAAGTGTCTTGCTCAAGAACCCAACTCATAGACCAGTCCAGGAATCGAACTCACCATCTCATTATTGTGATCAAATGTATGTGCTGTCCATTAGCTCACCCCGCTCCATCAAATTGACAAGGTGCACGATGTACCTCGTGTCAGGTGTTGAAGTGATTGCAGGGCAAGTGTGAGATGAGATGTTTTGCCCAAGGACACAAAGCACCACCTGAGCTAGGAATTGAAACCCCAATTTCACAATCTTGAGTGCAACACCCTAACCACTGGGCCATACATCCTCACAGCATATGTATATTACTGTTGTTTGATCAAAGGGTATCCAGCTATGGCCACCCCATTTTTTTTTACTATTTTTGTTTCCTCATATAGCTCTGCTGCATTATTCAAAGTGTACTTCCTAAGTGTAATTTGAAACAGATTTTGACTGCTATTTTTAGCCTAGCCAATAACCACACAAAGGACCCCTTTTCATTGACTCATATATTATTAGCACACGTATTGTTGCTTCAATCTGGCGCATGGCAGGGTGGTGGGGGGAGGGCTGTGAGCTACTTTCATTTTATCTTTACATATTTTTTGTATCATTTTTGTACGGTTTTTTGTTTTAATTTTGTGCTGTTTTCTTTCTTCCTTTTTTTCTTTTTTTTATGATTTTTTTTTTTCCAGTCAAAATGTAAATCTTGCTCTCTGTTCATTTTAAACATAATTTTCATGTTTTACAGCAGATTTCCCCTTCCCCTAGCTTTTGTTCCAGGTCTAGTTTCAGTTCTGCTCCAGCCAGTTGGTTCGGTCGGGTTTTGTTTGTTCAATCCTTTCACGTTTTTATGCCGTTTTTTTTCTTTGTTTTTTTTTTTTATAACTTCCAAAACTTTACTGATTTTTTTTTTTATTTATCTTTTTTTCTTTGTATTATCAGTTAATTTTGTTTATATTGCTACTTCCTGTTCTGGTTGTAGAATCCAAGGTAGACTTAGGTATATCTATGTTTTATTTAGTTTTATATGTGAACTTGACTATTTCTTTATTTATATTTACACACACATACACATATTTATTGAAATTATTATTTTATATATTTTTTATTTACCTAATAATAATGTTCATTTTATATTTTTATTCATTTTTATGATGTACATATGTGTGTATATAATATATATATATATATAAACACAATATATAAATATGTATATATATATATATATATATATATATATATATATATATATATATATACACATAAGTCAGTAAATAGTGGGGTTGTGTTAACCGCACGTGGAGAAATAATAGGAAAATGAAGAATAAGGCAGAATGCTAAATTGGAAGCGTGTTTTAATAAAGATTTCTAACTGGCTTTCATTGCGAAGCAAATTTTCAAGAAGGAGAATGAAAATGTTTTTTACAAAGAAGTACAAAATGAAGAAAATAATATATTAAAAAAAATAATATATAAAAAAATAATTAAAAAAATAATATATAAAAAAATAACTATACCAATACATTATATTGTCTTTGAGCTTTTAAAGTTCAATGGTAGTCCATGTATATAATGGTGTGAAAAATAAGGATGCATGAGAATTAAGAGTTGTGTTAGGTTTAAAAAAGGAGCTAAAGGTTTATGTGTTAAGCAGGAAGTGTGGTGTCAAAACAGGAAGTGTGTGTAAGGGGAGACAAATGTTTTTAGTTTTTGCATAACTCCAACTAAAAACATTTGTCTCCCCTTACACACACTTCCTGTTTTGACACCACACTTCCTGCTTAACACATAAACCTTTAGCTCCTTTTTTAAACCTAACACAACTCTTAATTCTCATGCATCCTTATTTTTCCAACCATTATATACATGAACTACCATTAAACTTCAAAAGCTCAAAGACAATATAATGTATTGGTATAGTTATTTTTTTATAATATTATTTTTTTTTATATATTATTTTCTTCATTTTGTACTTCTTTGTAAAAAACATTTTCATTCTCCTTATTGAAAATTTGCTTCACAATGAAAGCCGGTTAGAAATCTTTATTAAAACATGCTTCCAATTTAGCATTCTGCCTTATTCTTCATTTTCCTATATATATATATATATATATATATATATATAAAATCGAAATAAGCAACACGGATTTTAAAGATGATTGCAGTACGCACGTTTCATGCTACTCCATTTATTTAAGTAATGCGAGTATTACATTAAATGCAATATGTAGAGCAATCTTCAGCTGCACGAAAATGTAGAAAATTACAGTAGAATAGACATATTATAATTGTGGCAACATTTCAAATCCAATATCTGTAAAACAATACTGATGCCCTATTCAGACTAAAGAAAAAGCCCTGTTGACCTATATGCTTAGGTTTAATTCCTCAACATTATAATAGTAGTAGAAAAACCCCAACCTATAATAGTGCTGCCACTCTGGCCAGAGAAACCTTTATAACCATATCCATGTATAATGCTTACACCTTCCCTTTCCTTATAAGTGATTGCCCCTTATACTATAACTACTAGATAAGAGACAATAAAATCAGAGACAGTTAGAATTCTGCCTAGAACCAATTACTAGCCTGATAGCCTTGGCTATGTCAAGATGGATTTTTATGTATTCTTCTTCCCACTTGGATTTGAAATGTTGCCACAATTATAATATGTCTATTCTACTGTAATTTTCTACATTTTCGTGCAGCTGAAGATTGCTCTACATATTGCATTTAATGTAATGCTCGCATTACTTAAATAAATGGAGTAGCATGAAACGTGCGTACTGCAATCATCTTTAAAATCCGTGCTGCTTATTTTGATTTTTTGATCACCTCGCTTTTGGAATGGTTTTTGTATAATACCATACTATATTCTGGTGCCTAAACATAAGTACCATATTCAATTTTGAATCTAAATCTAAACCTTTTATATATATATATATATATATATATACACACACATATATATACACATATATACATACATAGTACACATGTATTCACACATATATATATATATATATAAAATATGCACATACATACATACATATACATAATGTATATATATATATGTATATATATATATATATATATATATATATATATATATATATATATATATATATACACACACACATTCTGTGTATGTGTTTATGCATATATTTATATCTATTTTTTATTTTGTTATATGGTTTCATTTTATTTTTTAATTATTTCATAAATTTTACTTTGTTTTGTAAAATTTTTATGCTTGTTTATTTTGTCTGTGTGTCTTTATTGCTTTGCTTTTTGTCAAAACACTTAATAGTCATAAAAGACCATAAATCATTGTGGGCCTCTGGGAGGAGATAACGGTAAACAGTGATGCCCTTCGACACCCTGTCGAAAAATATAATTAAAAATTCTACCAGAAGATTAGCTCAGTCAATAGTAACGTGAATGGTAACGGGGGGGGAGGCCGGTGGGATGAAACCACAAATAGGATAGAACCCTCTTAATAATATTCTTTTATTCTTTTACTTGGCTCAGTCATTGAGCTGGTGCCATGCTGGAGCAC
>NC_142948.1:3725794-3748294 GCF_046866305.1 Octopus bimaculoides | reverse complement strand
TGAGATTCTTTGCTACTCATGACAGTGGAACTTAGCAAAATTTTTTGAAATCCTCTTCTACCCATGGCAATGGAATTTACCAATTGAAGACGCTCACCCAAGGTGCCACACATTGGGACTGGACTAGAACCATATAGTTAGAAAACAAACTTCTTACCACCCAGCCACCCCAATACCTATTTTTGTTGTGGTCACTTCAAAATCCCATTGGTTTTACAAACTTTGTGCACCACTGCAATTTCTCTTTAGTACCCCTAATTTTTATACCAGTCAGCTGCTCCATTAATTCCAACCATCTTATCCTGGAAAATGTGAGAAATACTACAGAAGAATTTTTTTGTTTTGTTTTTGTAATTGCAATTCTTGTGGTTGTTGTTGTTGTTGCTTTCATTCTAATTGGTGATGATGAGGAGGATGTTGTTATACTCTACAGAGGTGCCGTAATTTTCATGTTTGCTTTCAAGCAAATGAGTTATCGTTTATCACACGCACGAAACATAATTTAAAATGGAAATAATATTGTTTTATACACTCGGATTGCCTTCTCACCTGCTCCCCACCCCCGTGACTTAGTTTAAAAAAAAAAAAACCCTTCCCCTTCACATATTCACGCTAAAACACACTAACACACATGCACACACGATTATGCAAACACACGCACACAAACACATGCACACACTCAGTCATCTCGCACACTGTATGATTCACAAAAAAGAAAAAAAAAAAACTTCCTTCTCTACTTTTTGTCGCATTATGACATTTCTTTCAGTTAGCTGTCAAAAAACACAAAAATCAGAAAAAAGCAAGAGAAAACAACGGAAAAAAATGAATGAATAACAAAATATAAACGAAGGAGAAAAATCTTTATCCAAAATTTTTATTTGAAATATCTTTTAAAATTTTTCCTCGAACAACTCATTCATAACTTTTTCTTACGTGGAAGTCTTAAATCTAAGTAAAAATTTTTACTTTCATCAACTTCCCTGCTTTCCTTCTTTCTTTCTTTCCCTTTCTCTTTCTTTTCTGCTGTCTGTCTTACCCTCTTCCTGTCTTTTTCTTCTTTCAAAACCTTTTTGAAATATTAATCTGTCATCTTTCCAATTAAAACCAGAAGTATCTGTGTGTGTGTATGTATGTGTGTTTGTGTGTGTGGAAAGTTTTCTTTAGCCATAGGAAGTAAAAGTTTTCTAATTAATACAATTCGATGGAGTTGGTTTATATTTTATCAATTTATTTTCTCCTTTCAAAGGAACAGAAGTTTCTTTCTTTCATCCATCCCCCCCCCCCCATTTTTTAATGATATAAAAATTAATGATAAGGATGCAGACATAACAGTGTGGTTAAGAAGCTGATTCTGAAACCACACGATTTCAGGTTCAGGACTACTGCACAACATCTTGGGCAATTTTCTTCTTCTATAGCCTTAGTTTGGCCAATGAAGCTGCAACTTGCAAATAAGATTTAGTACATTGAAACTGTGCAGAAACCCATCACACACACACACACACACACACACACACACACAGGGTAAAGACCCCCTTCAGTCAAGAATGACCATGGGATTGCAGCTTGAAAGTTCCCCTCCAAGGCACAAGTCTAGGCAACAGTCACCCATGCATACCAGCGTCCCCTCTCCACGCCACTGATGTTATCCAAAGGAAAGGCAAAGGCCGATGCAGCTTGGCACCAGTGATGTTGCAACTCATTTCTACAGCTGAGTGAACTGGAGCAACGTGAAATAAAGTGTCTTGCTCAAGAACACAACACACAACCCGGTCCACGAATTGAACTCACTACTGCATAACTGAACCCAGTGCTCTAACCACTGAGCCTTGCCCCTTCACACAACCACATATATATATCTATATAGGTGTTACGTGGTTAAGATGTTTGTTCCTCAGCTCTGTGGTTTTGGGGTCAGTTCCACTGTGTGACATCTTGGAACAAGGTGTCTTCTACTATTGTCCAAGAATGACCAAATCCTTATGAGTGACGGAACCTGAAAGAAAATCTTTTATCCTGCAGGCTGCTTGAATTTTAGTCTCGTACTGGTACGATGAGAAGAAATGCACCCAGTTACTTTCTGTGAAGTGGTTGGCATTAGGAATGTCATTCAGTCATAGAAACCATGCCAAAGCAGACATCATCATCATCATTATCATCATTTAATGTCTGTTAGTTCTTGGGAGCCACGGGATCCTGTTGATCCATCCAACCCATGCCAGCCTCAAACAAGGTCATTAAATGATGATGATGAGAATGGTGGTGGTGATGACAATGATGACGACGATGATGATGATGATGATGGTTTTGCTCAGTTTCTGTCAAGCAAATTTCTCACACAATCCAAGGTTATGTCAGAAGGAAGACTCTTGACCGAAATGTGCTATACAGTGAAATTGAACCCGGAATTTCATGATTGCAAAAACAAAAAAAAAAAAAAATGAAACAAGCCCTCTTTACCACAAAGCCATATCAACACCCCCATATTTAAATATTTCATTAAAAAAAAATTTTTTGGTATTTTATTTATTTATTTATTTATTTATTCATTTTTTTAAAAGAAAAATTAAAAATTCAAGTCTCAACAATGAAGATGTTTTAGGGAAAGCTTGCAAAATGGTTGAGCAGTTAATGTTGAATGGATGAGGAACAGTGCTAGGGCAAGTGCTGCTGTAAACTAATCTAAGTGAGGAGGTGGTGGTGGTGGTGGATCAATTGATAACCCATAGAACTGGATCACGGAATAAAACAAAACCAGCATGAGGAGTTTCAGTTGTAGTTCTTTTCCTGGAGCGCAGGAAACACGCATCTTGTACTCAATACTCTTGCATTGTTGTTATAATAGGAGAGGTTTAAGAAGGTTACAAAGGAATAGAGCCAGAAGCAGTGGCAGCGGGGCGGCAGAGGCGGCGGTGGTGGTGGTGGTGGATGTAGTGGTGGAGGTGGTGGCAGCATTTGTGACGGTGGTAGTAATGATGTTGGTGGGGGTGTCAGTGGTAGAGACAGTGGAGACAGCAAAGGTGGGGGTCACAGTGTAACTGTTGTTGTTGGTGGTTGTGGTGGTGGTCATGGTGGTCATGGTTGTGTTCAGGAGGAAATGAGTGGTGGTGGTGGTGGTGGTGGTGAAAGTAGTAACGCTGGAGATGATGGTGGTGGTAATGGTGATGGTAGCGATGGCTTTATTGTTTTCGGTGGTGGCCATGATGAGGGTGAGATGGAAATGGCTGTGGTGCTGGTGGTGGTAATATTAACGGTGGTGGTGGTGGTGGAAGAGGGGTGAGGTGGAGGGTGGGGCTTGATTGCAGAAGCAGTAGCAGAGCGATGAGGTGGGGTTGGTGGGGTGGGAGTGCTAAAATGTAGAAAGGGGTGTTGAAGGAGGCTGGTGGAGGAAGGGAGAAGTCATCTCTTAATTTACAGAAAACATCCAAAGAAAAAAAAAACAAATGGACAAAACAAAGACATCGAAAATCTAGAATTGTGTTAATAAATAACAACAGCCATAATAACAACACAAGTAATAATAATGATGAGGATGATGATGATGATAATGATGATGAGGATGATAATTTTCAGTTGCCACAAGAACAACAGAGAAAAAGAGAAAAAAAACCTTTGAATGAAATAATAGTTTGTGTAAATCTATTGTTCTTGCTATCACAAAGCAAGGAAAATTTAAAATGATGATGATGTGGGAGGGGAGGGGAGGAGGAGGAGGAGGAGGAAGGGAAATGGATGGCAGCAGTGATGGTGGTGGCGGTGATGGGAGTATGATTGTTGATAAACTTTCATGGTGGTAGTGGTGGTGGTGGTGGTGGTGATGATGGCAATGACAATGACGATGACAACAGGGTAATGCCGGTTGCGGTGATGGGAATAATGATGATGATGTTCAAGATGAGACTGGTGGCATTAATGATAAACAACTACGTGTGTGTGTGTGTGTGTGTGTGTGTGAAATTTCAAAAATTTTTTAAGACCAAGACAAGGAACAAATACCCCCAAGCCCTGGTCATGCTCTCACCTCAGTTGTCCAAAAATCATTACAATTTCATGCCTTTAACGATGATATTGTTCATTTTTTGTGGTGTCAACTACGAATAGCTGCTGGGAATACATGCACGGAAGACAGGCGTTAAACGATGATGATGATACATATTATCATCATCGTTTAACGTCCCTTTTCCATGCTGGCATGGGTTGGACGGTTTGACTGAGGTCTGGGGAGCCAGAGGCTGCACAAGGCTCAATCTGTTCTGGCAAAGTTTCTACAGCTAGATGCCCTTCCTTACACCAAGCAATTCCATTTACAGAATTTCTCTTGTCACCATTTCTTGATTCACAGAGACTTCACTCGTGTTTATATATATATATATATATATATATATATATATATATAGTTATTAATATTTCTAAGTCTCTCTAAAGGATGCCAAACCAGCAAGGGGAAACTGCTGACCTCCCCTGTTCGAAGGTTATAAAGGACACAGGTTTTGTGTGTCACATAGCTAGCTAGAGGTGATGGCTTCTTGGAGCTAATTCACGGCAGCTTTCGTCCTAATTTTGGGACTGCCATGTTGGCTTGGTGATAACTATTAATTTATATATATATACACACACACATCTCAGTTGATTCAACAAGAAGTGGTAAATCACAGAATTCAATCCAAAAGAGTAGAATATTAATTAAAACCTTACAACAGAATGCCTCAGCATTCCAGTGCTCTGAGCTCCATATTTCTAATCAGTCAGCTGACCTTGAAAGCCAGAATTACCATTGAAATAATTGTTGTCTGTTAAGTGGCAATTAATCTGACACTTTGCATTTTGAGATCAAATGTCCTTGTATCTATTTTAGGAAAAAGTATTGTTGCTATAATCATTTGTAAAATGGCGAGCTGGAAGAACGGTTAGCACACCATGCCAAATACTTAATGGCATTTCATCCATCTTTACATTCTGAGTTCAAATGCCACAGAGGTTGGCTTTGACTTTTCATCTTTTCATGGTCGATAAAATAAATACCAGTTGTGCACTGGAATCGGTGTATTCAACTTGCCCCACTTCCAAAATTTCAGTGCCTATATTAGAAAGATTTCTTCTCCTCCTCCTCCTTCTTCTTCGTATAATTATTATTATTATTATTATTATTATTATTATTATAATTATTATTATTATTATTATTATTATTATTATTATTATTATTATTATTATTATTATTATTATTATTATTATTATTATTATTGTTATTGTTATTGTTATTGTTATTGTTATTATTATTATTATTATTATTATTATTATTATTATTGTTATTGTTATTGTTATTGTTATTGTTATTATTATTATTATTATTATTATTATTATTATTATAATTATAATTATAATTATTATTATTATTATTATTATTATTATTATTATTATTATTGTTATTGTTATTGTTATTGTTATTATTATTATTATTATTATTATTATTATTATTATTATTAAGTTGGCAAGCTGGCAGAATCGTTAGCATCATGGGCAAAATGCTTAGCGGCATTTCGTCTGCCTTTAAATTCTGAGTTCAAATTCCGCCAAGGTTGACTTTGCCTTTCATCCTTTCAGGGATGAGGGTGGTCGATGAAATAAGTACCAGTTATGCACTGGGGTCGATGTAATCAACTAGCCTCCTTCCCCCATAATTGCAGGCCTTGTGCCTTTAGTAGAAAGGATTATTATTATTATTTTATTGTCCCTATGTGTTTTGTGTTCAGCCCTTGTGGCCAATAAATAAAACATTATTATTATTATTATTATTATTATTATTATTATTATCAATAGTAGTAGTAGTAGTAGTAGTATTTTTATTGTGTACTTTCACTTTCACTTCTGAATACAGCTCTGCGTATCCCTTGGCTACATGCCAAGATTTGCTTTTCTTCATTTTTTTGTTTTTTGAGGCCTTCCTTTTCTATCAAGCAATCTGCTACATATGTAACAAACATGCTTCACCTTGCAGTACCATTATTTCTCTGTGTTGCTGTTGTTGTTATGCATATCTGTTGTAAATCCTGGCATTTCTGTTACGTATTCGATCAAGCATCAGAAGCCATCACCATCATGGTCACCATTATCACCATCATTGTTGTTATCATTATCATCATCATCATCATTATTATCATCATCATCATCATTATTATCATCATCATCATCATCATCATTATTATCATCATTATTATTATTATGTAAAATGCAACAGCAACAGATATGATGACGACAAAGGTGGTGGTAGAAGTGGTGGTGGTGGTGGTGGTGGTGGTTTCACGGCAGCGATGAATATGCAGGTGGCAATAGCAGTAGAGCAAAAAAAAAATATATATATATATATTTATATGAAACAGAATAAAATAAAGAAAAGTAATAAAACAGTATAGAACTAGTAATTAAAAAAAAAAATCACAAATAAAACCCAAAAATAATCCATGAAGAAAGAAATCAGGTTTTTATTGATTAACAAACCAACTACTTGCTACGTAACATGGCGGACGGCATGAGGCAAGTGAGGAAGAGGCTTTCGGTTTCTCATCTTTATTAGTCATTTTGTGATTATTTGCCACCATGCTGTTTATTGATCTATCACTGTTCAATAGCTTTTACTTCTCCGTTTCCAAACCGAGTGAATTGATTAATTAGTTGAAGACCAACTATCAGAGCGAAAATATTTATTTATTTCACTTTGGTCAAGAATTTCAGGATTTTTTGATGTCTTATGGGGTTTTTTTTTTTTTTTTTTCCTTATTTACTATCTTCTGAATTTATTTTTTATCTCATATTTTTAACTTGTTTCAGTCATTAGACTGCGGCCATGCTGGGGCACTGCCCTTGAAGAACTTTTTTTTTTTATAGGCCTGGTACTTATTCTATTAGTCTCTTTTGCTGAACCACTAAGTTACAGGGGTATAAACATACCAACACCAGTTGCCATATAGTGGTAGGGAACAAACACAGATACATATACATACATACATACAAACATACATACAATGGGCTTCTTTCAGTTTCTGTAAGCCAAATCCACTGACAAGGCTTTGTCAGCCCAAGGCTAATATAGAAAATGCTAACCCAAGATGCCATGCAGTGAGACTGAACCTGGAACCATGTGGTTGAGAAGCAAAATTCTTACCATGCAGTCACACCTGCATTTGTTTGTCTTCTTCAATGAATGTTTACAGTTTTGAAAGTAGAAACCTTCTCGTACCAAAGTAAATGTTATACCACAACTAGACTTTAACGAGCTTTTAAAATAAACGAGACAGTGAAAAAGTCATTCATCACTATCAGCTGTGCCATCTGCTCGTTTAAATTGTTTGTCTTTGATAAGTGTTTTCAGATTTGGCAAGAGAAATTAAACACCTCAGCAAATACAACACCAGGACTATTTAGAGTAAACACTTGTATGGTGTAAGTGCTCCAAACGCAAGAGTTGGTGTCTCATCATGCAGCGTAGATGTTTTGGCCCCTTCCACCATGTTGCCAGGGCTCCCTGCCAATATAGATAACAAAACTCCCATGCAACACCAGGAGCTTTGTTGAATCAGGTTTTGTGACTCTGGGCCTGATGTTTCTACTATCCTCACTGCTTGCCCATGCTGCACCACTCTTCCTCTCTCTCTTGTGGTACATGTAATTGCTTGCTTCTTTGACAACTGCTGACAATTTTCTATACTTTAACAAAACTTTTAAATAAAGGCGACAATGAGCAAGTTGCTTGTTATTATAAGGCTTAGAATTTATGGTGGGGAGGTCGACTAGTCAATTACATTGACCCCCCCCCCTCCCCCCGGAATTTCACTGGTACTTAATTTATCAACCCTGAAAGGATGAAAGGTAAAGTCAACCTCGGTGGAATTTGAACTCAGAACATAGTGACGGGTGAAATACCATTATGCATCATCCTTAACAACCCTTATTTAGGGGCCTTTTGAGTGGGAGGGGCTACTCGACCTGAAGAAAATTCTAACAGGGACCCAGCTGCAATAATAATCTTTTCTACTCTAAGCACAAGGCCCTAAATTGTGGGGGAGGGGGGGGGCAATCGATTAGGTCGACCCCAGTACACAACTGGTACTTAACTTACCAACCCCAGAAGGATGAAAGGCAAAGTCGACTTTGGCAGAATTTGAACTCAGAGCATAAAGACAGGCGAAATACTGCCAAGCATTTCGCCCAGCATGCTAACATTTCTGCCAGCTCACCATCTTATAATAATAATAATAATAACCCTTTCAGGTTTTAGCACAAGGTGAAGTTTGAGAGTAAGGGACTGGTTGATTACATCAATATTAGTGCTTAACTGTACTTGATTTCCTTGACCCCAAAAACAAGAAAGGTTAAGTTAACCTCAGGAGGGTTTGAACTCAGAATACAAAAACCCTAAAGAAATACTACAAAGCCTTTTGTCTAACACTCTAACGATTCTATAATACCATTAATGACATGAATAATAAGGATAGGTAATTAATTCTGACATGAAGACATATAGATAATTAATCTTATATGCTGTAATTCAGGTTGATATTATAAATGTGGAAACGATTTTTATTTCTTCTCCATATTGCATTTCTTTATTTCTATAAATGCATGCAGCATTCCATTCTGATCTATGTGATGAGGGGAGGCCATGGGGAGAGGGACCAGGTAGTTATGTCACCTTTATTTTAGCTATATATATATATATATATATATATATATATATATATATATGTATGTGTGTATGTATGTGTGTATGTGTATGTATATGTGTGTGTGTGTATGTATATGTGTGTGTGTATATATATATGTGTGTATATATATGTGTGTATGTATGCATACATACAAGAGTATATATATATATATGTGTGTGTGCGTGTGTGTGTGTGTGTGTGTGTATATATATGTATATTCATGTGTGTGTGTATGCATGCATATAGATGCTTTTATGACATGTCACAACCATATTTGACACGTGTCACATAAGGAAAACACACTTTCCTATTGTCTCTGAACAAAAAGTTATCAAAGCAAAAAAATATATATATATATATATCTAAATTAAAATTAAAATATTCAGTTAATTAAAATCTAAAAGTATCTCAGATTTAGGTGGGGGTGGGGTTATCATTTTTAATTACTTTTCTGAAATAAACTTTTATTTTTTTTATCTAAATTTGACCAATACTGAGAAGTGCTTTCCTGAAAATACTAAAAAGAAAAAAAAAATCATATTCTTTCTCGTTGCTATGGATGCGTTCAGGTGTATTTATATAGATATAATAAAGATATTCATTTGCTTTGCATTCAGAAACAAGAGAGAGAAGAAATTCTTCTTTACTTTAGTGAATGATGGATGTTTTATGTTGTCTCCTTGTCAGATCTTCTTTACAGTTTGATGAATACTAAGCAACATTATTCACATTTATCTGATTTTATATATGTGTATATATATATATATATATATATATATATATATATATATATATATATATATATATATATATATTATATGTATGTGTAGTAGAATTTGAAAGAGAAAGTCTTTGGAACAGCATTACGTATTTGAGAAAACTGAATGGGTATGGCTTTTGTAATTTATAAACATCTAATTATTAAAGTGGTAAAGTTATCAGAAAAGTCATTCCTATTCATTGCGTCATTTATATGTGTGAGTGAGTGAGAGAGAGAGAAGGAGAGAGAATGATAGGCAGAAAAATATATCTACCAATTTGATTATGTAATATAAAATGTATAATAAATATATATATATATATTGAATAAATAGATGTACATAATGTGAATATATATGTCTGTGGATATACATATATCTATAAGATGTACATACATACATACATACATACACACACACACACACACACACACACACACACACACACACACACACACACACACACACATATATATAAAAGGTTAAATTTTATCTAACATATTCCCCTTTGTGGTTCACATGTTTATTGCAGCAGTCCTTCAGTTTTTCAAAGCCCTCTAAAAGAACTCAGAAGGTTGGGCCTCCAGCGAGGCCATTCATGATACCCTTAAAACCAGGAACTTTTCAGCAGTCCCTCATGTGTGTATATATATGTATATATATACAGGGTTATTCACAAAGAATGAATCGATTTCATTACACAATATTTTAATCAGGGAAAGCAATAGAAGACTCCAGCTAAGTCACAAGTATTTATTCACAATCAACTTTTATTTCCTGTCTTACAAGTGTTCAATGTGGCCACCACCTGCAGCATGGACAACATCAATGTGATAAGAGAAATCCTCCCAAATGCTCTTTGTGCCTTTTTAGGGGGGATTTTTTTTTGTTTTTTGTTTGTTTTTTTTTACTTTGGAGACAAAGAATTCTCTTTTAGTTCTTCGAATATTTCTGTTCCACTGCTACCTACTAACCCCAGTGACCTTAAACATCGAATAACAACAGCGATCAACTCAGTGGATTGTGATGTGTCTGGGAGGAATCCTCTTATCACATTGATGTTGCCTGTGCTTCAGGTGGTGGCCACATTGAACACTTGTAAGACAGGAAATGAAAGTTGCTTGTGAGTAAATACTTGTGACTTGGCTGGAGTTATCTATGGCTTCTCCTTATTAAAATATTGCATAATGAAATCAGTTCATTCTTTTTGAATAACTCTGTATATATGCTCACACACACACACAAGTGCATGTATGTATGCATGTTAGGTAGATAATATAAACCCTTTTTTCACAAACATTCATTTACTCTGCCCTGAGCCCTCTTTTTTTGTATCTTCTCTGAATTTTAAAATACCATTTTATTTTGTAAAAATATGGTTTGAACAGTTCCAGAATTTGCTCAAATTTTATTTCCATTCCAAGTTAGTTGGAAATATGACAAATTTTAATGACAAAAAGAACCTTTTTTTTCAAAATGGTGACTTTTTTTGACTGGCGTCTCTTTGCCATTTTTTTTTCCTCCACTTTTTTTGGTTTTGTCACCATTTTTTTCACAAACATTTCTTGAAATACCTTTCAGGCATGTTTCCATCTGTTGATCTGCTATAAAACCCTTAGTTGCTGTTTTAAACTGTTTTAATCAATAATGCCTCGACAGCTGTTGAATACAAAAAGAAAAAAAAACATTTTTCTCTGCTGTTTCAAATTCCACAAGTGCAAATTTTATATATATTTTTATTTATTTTATTTTCTATTATTTTTTTAAAAATTTATTTCGGAAATAAGTGTGTGGGGGTAGGGAGAAAGAATGAAAAAAAAATACACAACTTTTTTTGCATTGATTTCTTCTAATTTCCAATGTGTGAAGTTAAAAATTAGCTTTATTCTACTTTTTACTCAATCAAATTACAATTTAGAACTAACGAACACTAACGAACACCATAAATAACGCATAACTCAGTTTCATTTTATTTTCAATTTTATTTTTTAATTTCGTAATTTCATTTCATATATTGTTAAATGTTTTTAGTTAACTTAAAGAAAATATTATTAATTACATTACTGGGTTTATTATATTTTTAATGATTGCTAGAAAAGAAAAATTATTCTTACCAGAAATGTGGCTCTCTCATTTAAAAATCAGAGAAGGAAAATAAGAAACAAAATTCTTTGATTTCTGAAAAATTTATTTTTAATGATTAAATTCCTACATTTACAATTTTTAGTTTGACTTCTTTGTTTTTTAGTTTTTTTGGGTTTTTTTTTTTTACTTTGGAGACAAAGAATTCTCTTTCTGTTCTTCATATATTTCTAAGTATGTAACACATTTGGAGGAATTTGCTGGAATCGTTTTTATGATTGTGTAAGCAAAATGAACCATTTTAGTAGTCTTTAATGAGGTAACAGCAGCCAGAATAGCAATAACAATGGTTTCAAATTTTGGCACAGGGCCAGCAATTTTGGGGGGGAGGGTAAACCGATTACATTGACCCCACTGCTCAACTGGTTTTTATTTTATCGACCCCTTAAGGAAGAAAGGCAAAGCTGACCTCAACAGAACTTGAACTCAGACAAAATGCCACTAAGCAATTTGCCTGGTGTGCACGCACGCACACACACGTATCATCATCATCATCATTTAATGTCCGCTTTCCATGTTGGCATGGGTTGAATAGTTTGACTGAGGTCTGGAAAGCCAGAAGGCTGCACCAGGTTCCAATCTATCTGGCAAGGTTTCTACAGCTGGATGCCCTTCTTAATGCCAACCACACCAAGAATGCAGTGGGTGCTTTTTACGTGCCACCGGCACGAAGGTCAGTCAGGTGGTATTAGCATCAACCATGCTCGAATGATGCTTTTTACGTGCTACTGGTACAGGAGCCGGTTAGGTAGCACTGGCAACGGCCACACTCAAATGGTGCTTTTTAAGTGCCACTGGCACGAAGCGATAGGCTTTTTTCAGTTTTTATCCATAAAATCTACACACAAGGCTTTGGTCAGCCCAATGCTATGATAGAAGACACTTGCCCAAAGTGCTACACAGTGGGACTGAACTCGGAACCATGTGAATGGGAAGCAAACTTCTTACCACACAGCCATGCCTGTTCTTGTATGAAAATGAAATGACAAAGGAATAGATAATTCTCTAATGTACTTCATTAGCTTACAGTTGTTTCTGCTTTAAGATAAGATAACCATTTATACCTTGGTCATCTCATTTTCTTATTACTGCTCTGTACTTGACTAATGCTTTGTTTGGAAACATATATTGGAAACATATATTGTTTGGAAACATATATTGGAAACATATATTGTTTGGAAACATATATTGAGTTCTCCATCAGGTTATTAGTATTGCAATACCTAAGCAAAATATACATACATTATATTTTGTGTGTGTGTGAATATTTGCTTAGACATACCTTGTTTTGACATTGTATCTTATTTCACTTTTCAATAATCATCTTTACATTTTAATTTACCACATGTTTTAAGTGTGCATGTATTTTTTGTTTTTTTTTGTTTTTCAAGCATACCCCTTGTTATATTTCTATACTTTAAAGAAGCCGCTTCAGTTCTATTAGAAAGATGAAAAATATTCTATTATTATCAACGTCGTTTCAAAAATGAAAAAAAATTTCAAAGCAAAAAAATGGAAAAAGAAATGGGGAAAAAACAAGGGTTTTGTTTCCTTAGATTTTTCTTGTTACTTTTTTTTTGGTTTGGTTTGGTTTGGTTTAGTTTAAAATAATTTCAAGTTTATTTTTCTCTGAGTGGGGGGTTGGAGGGAGTTGTATTTTCCTAAAAATTTTTCCTGAAGCTATGTTTTTATGGTAAAAAAAAGCTATTTGCTCTAAGAAAGATTACAATTGATTATTTAAAGGAGAAAAATTCAAAGCGTTTGTATTTTGTGTTGGTTTAATGATCTTGTTGTTGTTGTTGTTGCTGTTAGTACTATTGTTGCTGTTGTTATTGTTGTTTTCGTTTAAAATTTTTTTGCACAAGGGTAAACCAAGAATTAAAAAGCATGGTTCTCATTTCTTTATAGAAATAAATGGCAAAAAGGAGAGAATCTTAAGCAAATTTGATACAAGACAAATTTGAAAATTGTATTTGTAGAATGAGATACTTATATGCATATCTACATATATATATAACCTTTTTCTATCTTCTCTCCCTGTTTATTTCTGTGTTCCCTTCTGTCGAAGAGCGTAGGCTCGAAACGTAAAAGACTCTCACTTCCCGAGCTTTAAACTAATACATCTGTTTGTTGTGCTAACGATTCTGCCAGTTTGTCTTATATATATATATATATATATATATATGTATATATATATATCTGTAATATAATATTTGACAATTATTCAGTTGCCATAATAAAACTCTGAGTTTCGGATGTCGGGGCAGAAATCTGCTCCAGCATCTCATCAGTTATCAAGGCAATCAAAAGTCCTGCAGTGGATTTGTTTGACTAAAGGTGGTGCTCCAGCATGGCCACAGTCAAATGACTAAAACCAATAAAAGAATATATGTATATTTGAATTTGAATAGCAATTTCTTTTGTATGGAAGGACAAAAGCAATTCATGTTGATAGTCAAGACTCTCCAAGACATTCCTACATTGATGGTTCCATCTTTCCCTGCTTAACCAACAACATGGTAACCTCAGGACTTTATTAACCAATGTGTCCTTCCTTTTTCTAAAACCAGGAGATTGGCTACTATTTCTAACAAGCTGCACTACCACATACTATCTCACTCGTTCACTCACTCGCTGTTGTTGACTAATGCATTGTGGAATAGAGAGTTCTGTAAACTGTTCACTTCCCATAAACGATTCCTGAAATTCAGGTCTGAATTCCTTGTTGCAGTTCTTTCACTTCTTCAGCTCCGCTTCTTATTAAATACCTTTGTAAAAGGCATTAACACCACCACATCAATTATTCCCTCTGTTTGTGATGTCAGGACCAATTACCATCTGTGTATGGATATTTTTGATTAGAAAATGGTTTGCTTTATTATTCAGGGAAAATGGGTCTTGTGTGTGTGTGTGCATATGTCTTTTTGTGTTGCATGTGTATCTGTGCATGCATTTGTATATTTGTATATTTGTGTGAGTGTGTGTGCATGTGTGTGTACTTGTACGTGTGTGTGTGTCTCAGGTAATATACCTTATCAAAGACAACACCGTTCTTACTGAAATAGCATCAAGAAGGAACAACGAAGGAACACAGAGACACACGCACGCACACACACACACATGCACAAAAATAAAAGCAATTTTAATCAACAGCATATTCCCCTGATTCTACGACACAGTGCCATAAAGGAAAAAAAATAATAATTAATCCTCCAAAAATGGTGATTCCATCACCAAAGTACTGTGTAGAGTTGATTGATTGAATGCCAACCAAAACAAAAACACAAAAAATGCAAACAACAACAACAACAAAAAATTCAAGATAAAACCAAAGATTTCTGGATCTTATTTATTTTACTTTTCCACCTTTTTTTTTTCTTTTTTTGCCAATCAGTTGTAGAGAAATGACTCGTGGTTAGCTCTACGGGATTATATTCTTCACCATTTGCAAAGACTAAAAGCAAGTGTTAAATCAAAAGCACACACACACTGTGTGTGTGTGTGTGTATTTTGGTTCAATTTGTTCCAGTGAAGGAATCGCTTCCTGCTGTTAATCAAGCTTGATGTTCTTCTAGATTTTCTTGATTTCAGTTTAGTGCAACAAAACGAATGAGGTTTGGTCCAAAATATTCTTGGAAACTAAAACGAAAATTATTGATTAAAAACACAAGAACAGCATCATTGACAATATCAACAACAGCAACTGCAATAATGGTGTTAATGATAATTATCATTATTATCATTATCATTATTAGTCAGAGTTTTTTTGTCACACATGATTTTCTGTTTCTTGTGTGTTTTCTTCTCTCTGGTTTTGTTCTGTTTATTCCATTTTGTCTCTGACAAATAAACTAATAATAATAATAATAATAATGGTTTCGAATTTTGGCACAATATATATACTACAGGCTTCTTTCAATTTCCGTCTACCAAATCAACTCACAAGGCTTAGGTCTGATGCTATAGTAGAAGATACTTACCCAAGGTGCCATGCTATGAAACTGAACCCAGAGCCATGCAATTGGGAAGCAAACTTCTTACCACCCAGCCTCACCTGTGCCTGTATTCTCCATTGTTATTGAGAAAAAGTGTGAACTAGTGCAGGCAGGAAAGCTTGGTCTTGCTGATGGCCACAATATCCGAATTTTAGTGACCTGAGGTCATTAAGCAAATGAAGGATGACCTTGCATCCCTGGTTGACCTAAGACCCCTGTAATTGAAGAACCAGTCCTTAGTAACACAGCTATATTGGACAAAGAAAAGGAGAGAGAGAGAGAGAGAGAGAGAGCAAAAGATAATTTAGTTTGGACTCAAAATAATATCAATAATAACGATCGCACATTTCTCATGTAATTTTACTCAGCCTATTATGGCAAATAGCTATTATGTCTGGGAAATGAAGAAAATGGAGCTAAAAAGGAAATATTTTTTTAACACAGAAAGAGTAACAGAAAAATAAATAGTTATTGGTCTTTGACAAAAAAAAAAATATTGAAAAGACAAAAAGCAAACAATAGTGAAGAATCTGAAAGAAAATGGCTGGGTTTTTTTTTTTTTTTTTTTACCTTTCAGAGAGAAGTGATGGTGTTTGGGGTTGGAATTGTTCAGTAAATGTCATTAGTTTAAATGTCATCAAATTAATTATTTTAAAATATACATGTAATAAGTTGTAGAGTAAAACAAAAACAAAAAGAGAGAAAATAGAATGTTTTTCATCAATCTTGACATAAACATAATGGATAACTAATTTAAATAATTGGAAATTTATAAATATTCTCCTTCAATCTATCTTAATACAATTATAACATTTCTTAACCAATATTAACACGAAATTCGGCAATGAGTGGACAGAACTATTAACACACCTGATCAAACGAAGAGCAGCATTTTGTCCACCTTTATGGTCTGAGTTCAAATTCCATCGCAATCAATTTTGCCTTTCATCCTTTCGGGGTCGATAAAATAAGTACCTGTTGGACACTGGGGTCAATCTAATCGACTCATCCCCCTCCTCTAAAATTGCTATTCTTGTGCCAAAATTTGAAACCAGTGTGAACATAAAATTGATATAATCTAACCAACCTTAACAGAAAGATATGTATTCTCAAACCGGTCTTAACACAAATATACTCGATATTACTCATCTAATATTCTCACAAAATTCTATTCTCAAGCCAGGTTTAACAGAATAAAAATAATATACGTTGTCAAACCAGTCTTAAATAAATATAATAGATATTATTTAACCAATATGAACATAAAGATCGTTGATATTTTCTAACCAGTCTTAAGAGAAAAAAATAATACATATTCTCTAACCAATCTTAACAGAAAAAAAAAATATTCTCTAACCAATCTTTCATCTTAACACTTAAGAAAACTAGCGATAAGCACTTCTTGTCATTTTTGATCTCAATGATTCTTTTACTACTTTTAATGGAAACATTATCTAGGTAAAAAAAAATCCTCTAGAAGCTTCTATTTCCAGATAATCAAAGAACATTGAAATATATCATAACATAGATGGAATTGGTCATCTTTGAGAAGAACTTCAATTTATTAGCTTTATAATTTTGCTACAGTGTTGGCTGCAAATATTCAATATTTGATACATCTTTGCCTTTCATTCTTCTTGGTTCAACTTTGCCTTTCATCCTTCCTGCATCAACTTTGCCTTACATTCTTCCTGGGTCAGCTTCACTTTCCATCTTTCCTGGGTCAACGTTACCTTCCTCGTTCAGCTTTACTATTCATCCTTTTCAGCCAGGTAGACGTGCCTGTGCAGTGCTATCTAAAATCAAGAGTAAAATATATTCTTTAAAGTGGTTGGCATTAGGAAGGGCATCCAGCTGTTGAAGCCATGCCAAAACAGGCTGGGGCCTGGGGCAGCTCCCCAGCTTGCCAGCCCTGGTCAAACCATCCAACCCATGTCAGCATGAACAATGAACATTAATGATCATCATCATCATTTAATGTCCATAAATATATATATAATGGGTAATGGTGTCTCAGTATGTGTTTAAGGTTACTCTAACTCTTCCCACAACGTCCAACCGATTTTAATGATTTTTGGCACATAGGTAGATCACATGCCCTGAAGTTCAAATAAGGCCTGAATTTTTCGATAATTCAATAATGCTCAGTTGGCATTGTTATTTTGTGAGCTCAGTCGGGCATTTGAACGGTAATTCCTATAACAACGTTATTTTTCCTGCAGTTTTTGCATTTTTTCACCTGTAAAACTTCAACAAAATCAACAGAATAGTCTCTAAGGAAATGCTTATTCAATACAAGGTCAGAGGTGGGCGTAACTTCAACATGGAAAACATGAGCAATGCTGGGTCCAACAGCTAGTATATATATATATGCATATATATAAATATATATCAAGGGCAAGCAAGTACATATACAAGTCGCCAACATGCTATAAAAAGACGCCAATGTCTAAAATCTACCTTATGATATCACCATAAAGTATAAGCACATGTCGTACTTGTGCAAAGAAATGAAACACATTCATATATATATATATATACACACACACACACACACATACATATACAGAGAGAGAGTTGTTGCAATGTAGTCAATGTATTGTAATATACTGTTTCTGTAAGGTATGTCATGGTTGGAAGACATATTGGTTGTCTATTGTAAATAAATCCTTTTTTTCTCACAACACTATCACATGCACACACACACATGCATTTACATGCATACAACCATCTTGCACACAAACACACACACACACACACACACTCACAAATACTCATATCCCCATACATACTACACCACACACACACACACACACATAGAGGTCTCTCTCTTTCTCTCTTTCTCTCTCTCAAGCAAATTTTCAGAAAATAGCTTTTTCTTTTCTTTTGCAGGTAATCTCTTGAAGAAGGCTTCACATTTTTTTAACAGATAATTTGGGTACATGGAGTGATGTGTGTGTCTGTGTGTGTGTATACATATATATATATATATATATATATATATATACATACACACACATATATACACACATGCACACATATATATAGATGGATGGATGGATATGTATATAGGTATATCTATATATCTATATATATAGATAGATAGATATATATTCATATATATATATATGTAAATATATACATACACACGTGCTTTTATATATATATATATATATATATATATATATATATATATATATATATGAATATATATGTTTATATTTACATATATTTATATGTTTAAATATCTATACATCTACATATATGTATGTAAATATTTGTGTGTGTATAAAAGTGTTTCCAAATACCAATGTAGCTTCATTATGGAGAACTATAATTCTTCCGCAGAGCCAAAATTGGTAAAAGAATATTTTGGTTGGTTTTGGTTGCTGGAAGACTTAGGAAGAAAGATACTCTTCAAATAAATAGAAAATGTTCTCAGCTCGCAATTAATTCCAGCCAAAGTTTTGGTTTTGTTTCCTTCCAGCAAACTGTAATTATATAATTCACTATCAACTCCCATGCTACGACAAACCACTGACTGTACTTCACAATATATATTTAGAAAATAACACAGAAAGATATGAATTTTGTAGAGAGGGACATGGGCAATTAAATGGGGGCCCCCAGAACATATCTGGTACTAAAAATATAGGTTTCTAAGGCAATGTACATACAAAGGAGCCAAGTTTGTTTGAAGGACTACAGTTGATTAAACTGGACCCTGCTACTTAACTAGTTTCGAAAATGTAGAATTCTAAGGTAAGGTTTCTATGGGAACCAATTTTGTTGGGCATGGGTACAGTTGATTAAATTGGGCCCCTATACTTCCAAATTACTTTTTTCCACATTTGAAAAAAAAAAAAAGAATAGGGGCCAACGATTATATGACCCCCTCCCTTTCTTTAAGGCATAAAGCCACAACATTCAATATGACCTGCTTTTTTCCTTTTCTTTCTTTTTGTAGATGGCAGGATACAATTTGAGGGATTTGCAGCTGTTATTTCTAGCACCGCTAGTGACTGCATAGAGGTTTCCCAGCAGTAGTAGTAGCAGTAGTAGTAGCAGTAGTTCTGGTGGTGGTGGTTCAAATAATAGTAATGATCATAGTGAAGGTGGTGGTGGTGGTGGTGGTAACAGTAGTAGTAGTAGCAGCAGTAACAGCAGCAAACAAACAAATAAAAATGAGAGTATCGATGCTTTGTGCCCACAACATGGTTTCTTACGAATTACCTCTGCAGTGTTTGTGTGCGTGCGTGTGTATGTGTGTGCGTGTATGTGTGTGTGTGTGTTTGCCATCATCATTATCATCCTCATCATAGCCATTTCAGTCACCTTCATATACTGCTGTCATCATCATCATCATCATCATCATCATCAGCTGGAAGTGCACGTGAGGAATTGAAGTTACTGTTATGATATAATATCTAAAAATAGACTTCCCTCTTCGTCATCTACAGCATGTGTGTGTGTGTGTGTGTGATTTCCTGTCATTCATATATATATATATATATATATGTACTTGTATACCTGTGTGTGTGGAATACCTGTGTGTGGAATACCTGTGTGTGTGTGTGGAATACCTGTGTGTGTAGATGTATAAAAAGATGTGTGTATGCATGTATGTACATATGTATGTATCATGTGTGCTTCTATAAATATGTATGTGTAATATGTGTGTGTGTATATATATACATACACATACATGCACACACAAACATATAAATATATACATACATACATATGTGTATGTCTATATATTTGCTCATATATATCTTAGCACATATACACACGTGTGTGAGTGTATATATATATATATATATGACCCTATTTGCATTATACTTGATATTCTTTAATAAAAGCTATCCAGTTCTTTCACGTTTTCTCTCTCTCTTCTCTCTCTCCCTCCCCTCCCTCCCCCCTCTCTTTCTTTCTTTCTTTCTTTCTTTTAACATCTCTCTATTAATCAGAATACATTGATAATAACTAAGTGTTAATTAGAAAAAAAAATCATTTGAAAATTTCATCCTTGAAAATATATTCACCTACATACAATTATTATTATTATTATTATTATTATTATTACTTTTATTAGTATTTTATTAGGGTTGTAAGTTGGGGGAACTGTTAGAGCTTTAGAAAGATTTGCCTTGTATTTGTACCTGCTCTTTATATTGTGATTTCAAATCCTGTCAAAGGCAACTTTGACTTTCATCCCACCAGGGTCAGTAAAAAATAAAGTGCCATTCAAGAGCTGAGCTTGAAATTGGTAGCCTTGTACCCAAATCAGAAACCCTTAATATTATTATTGAGTGAGAGAGCAGTGTGTGCCATCAAAATGAGACTGGGGTAAAATATACAAAGCCCATTATACCCATCATGACTACTCGTCTGATAAGGGTACACCAGGCACATGCATCACAACCATATGTGCATGACATGGTGATCTCATATCAAGATAAACAGCGCATGACCTTGCAGGTGGGGCCCAGTTAGAATTTTCCTTGAGTTAAGTAGCCCGTCCCACTCAAAAGGTCCCTGAATAAGAATTGTTTTAGGATGTTGAATGAAATACCCATGTTTCCAGAGGTGAACTATCCAAACCCCAAAGAATTCATTTCAACACATGGCTATGATGCTCCCCCACTACTCCTGCTCATGATCAGAGATGCACATATCGTCAGCCACCAAGGGACATACTCAACTGGTTAAGGTCAAACAACTGACAAGCAAATCTGTGGTATTGAGCAGAATATTTGCTGTAGCCCATCTTTTATACCAAGACAGAATATGTACATGACAACACTCTCAATCAGTTAAGTTCAGAAGCCATGAGAGCCACTGCCTGGTACTAATTATTATTATTATTATTATTATTGAACACTGTTCCTTCTCCTAAAATTTCAGGCCTTGTGCCAATAGCAGAAAGGATTATTATTATTATTATTACCATCATCATCATCATCATCATCATCATTATTATTAAGGCTGAATGCAGTAAGCTAGCAGAATTGTTAGCACACCAAACAAAATGCTTAGCAGTATTTCGTCCATCTTTACGTTCTGAGTTCAAATTCCGCCAAGGTCGACTTTGCCTTTCATCCTTTCGGGGCCTATAATTTAAGTACCAGTGAAACACTGGGGTTGATGTAACCAGTTAACCCCATTTCCTACAAATTTCAGGCTTTGTGCCTATAACAGAATGGATTATTATCAGTAGTAGTAGTAAACTGTGAAGTAATCCTTTGCGTTTTATTGAATACAAACATTGAATTCAATAATTAACACCATTCATACGGTTCCTCAGTGCTTGCTTCCAGTGTTTGGTGCATCAATAATTCTCAGGATGACGGAATGGTGCTGTCTGCAGAGTAACAGAGACAAAAATACCTTGATGTATTTCGTTTATGATCCTCTTCCTGTTCTGGGTTCAAATCTCACCAAGGGTGTGTTGAGATTTTCGGGTTTTTTTTTCTTTCTTTCTTTCTTTTTGTTTCCTTCCTGCATTGTCTTTTATTCTCTTACTTGTTTCAGTCATTTGACCGTGGCCATGCTGGGGCACTGCCTTGAAGGGTTTTAGTCCAACAAATCGACCCTTGGACTTATTTTTTAAAGCCTAGTACTTATTCTATCGATATCTTTTGCTGAACTGCTAAGTGACAGGGGACATAAACACACTGCCACCAGTTAAGCAATAGTGGGAGACAAACACACACACACACACACACACACACACACACATACACACATATATATATATACAACGGGCTTCTTTCAGTTTCCCTCTACCCAATCCACTCACAAGGCTTTGGTCAGCTTGAGGCGTTAGTGGAAGACACTCGCCCATGCAGTGGTTCTGAACCCAGAACCATGTGTTTGGGAAGCAAGCTTCTTTCCACACAG
>NC_142948.1:3690794-3710794 GCF_046866305.1 Octopus bimaculoides | reverse complement strand
GATTATGGTGCTGGTGATACTACTACTACATGTGATGATTTTATTATTATTATTATTAAGGTGGTGAGCTGGCAGAAACGTTAGCACACCGAGTAAAATGCTTAACGGTATTTCGTGTCTTTACGTTGTAAGTTCAAATTCTCCCAAGGTTCAGTTTTGCCTTTCATCCTTTTGGGGTCAATAAATTAAGTACCAGTTGAACACTGGGGTCGATGTAATTGACTAGTCCCCTCCCCCAAATTTGTGTCCTTGTGCTTCCAGTAAAAAGGATTGTTATTATTATTATTAGTAGTAGTATTACTATTATTATTATTATTATCATGGTGGCAATTACTGGGGCCAGTGTGATCAACTTATCTCCACCACTGAATTTGCTGGCTTTGTGCCAAAATTTAAGATTAAAATTATTATTATTATTGTTGTTATTATTATTATGAGCTGACAGAATCATTAGCACACTGGACGAAATGCTTAGCGGTATTTCGCCTGTTGCTACATTAAGAGTTCAAATTCTGCCGAGGTCAACTTTGCCTTTCAAGCTTTCAGGGTCAATAAAATAGATTCCAGTTGAACACTGGGGTCTATGTAATCAACTTGACCCTTCCATAAACTTTCAGACCCTGCACCTATAGCAGAGAGCACTATCATTATTATTATTATTGAATGAGAGAGCAGTGTGTGCCATCAAAGTGACACTGGGGTACAAACATACAAAGCCCAGTATACCCATCATGACTACCCGTCTGATAAGGGTACACCAGGCACCTGCATCACAACTCTATGTGCGTGACACAGTGATCTCATATCAAGATAAACAGTGCACGACCTCGCAGGTAGGGCCCTGGTTAGAATTTCCTTCAGCTCGAGTAATCCATCCCTCTCAAAACGTCCCTGAATGAGGGTTGTTTAAGGATGTTGAATGAAACACCCATGTTTCCAGAGGTGTATAATTCAAATGCCAAAGAATTCCTCTCAACACATGGCTATGATGCTTCCCCACTACTTCCGCTTGTGATCAGAGATGCACTAAGGGACATGCCCAACTGGTTTAGGTCCAACAACTGACAAGCAAATCTGTGGTATTGAGCAGAATATTTGCTGTAGCTTATCCTTTATACCAAGACAAAACAATGTACATGATAACACTTCCAATCAGTTAAGATCAGAAGCCAGCTTCATACAATCACTGCTCCAGCTGAACGCAATTCTGTGTTCCTCGTCTACATGTGGTGTTTGTTTTGTTTGGTGTTTTCCTGTTTTTTCTTTTTGTACATTTTTTATTCATCACATTTTTTTGCAGTCATGTTAAAAATATTCTGCTCTATGTGCATGCCATGGTTTTTTGTACCATTTCTAATATGTTGTGTTTACATCCAGGAGGCTTTGGTTACACACACACACACACACACACACACGTTTGTCTGTCTGTCTACATCTGTCTTTATCATACCCTTGCCACCAGTTATGATTATGAGGAAAGGGTTGGTCTTGTTTTTAATCTGCATAATTTGGCTATCTTGGTTTCCAGATCTATATATTTACATAGGGTAGATTTTTTCTGGTTCTTTCATATGTATTCAAACATCTGTGTAAGTATGTGTGTGTGTTTACTGGAATTACTATATTGATTAGCAAACATTTCTTTTCCTGATGGTCTTTGATAATAATATCTGGTCAATTTTCTCTAATCTTCCAGTCTGTAAGAATTGGCATGCATTCCACACTACTGGCATAATTTCCATTGTATATACAAATTTCAACTCCATCATGCCTTTGTCAAGATGAATACTGCTGTTTTATAAATTTCAGTAGTATAACCCTGCTGAATAAGATACACAATGATAAGATACACAATGATATATATATATATATATCTATACATATATATATATATATATATATATATCTATACATATATATCTATACATATATATCTATACATATATATATATATATATATATATATATATATATATCTATATATATATATATATATATATATATATATATATATATATCTATATATATATATATATATATATATATATATATATATATATATATCTATATATATATATATATATATATATATATATATATCTATATATCTATATATCTATATATATATATATATATATATATATATATATATATATATATATATATATATATATATATATATATATATATATATGTATATATATATATATATATGTATATATATATATATATATGTATATATATATATGTATATATATATATATATATGTATATATATATATATATATATATATATATATATATATATATATATATACACACACACACAAACGTATATATATACAACTGTACAGATAGTTAACCATTTAAGTATTAACACATTTTTTAATACACTTTTGCTTATCTCAATATATTTTCTTGACACTTTCAGCTTCTTTGCTTAAAAAATTTGTTTTTCTATGACAATTTTTTGTTCTTTTATTTAAATTTCGGAAAAAAAAAAGAAAAAAAAAATTCATTTTTTTTTCATACTTTATTTTTTTTTTTTTTTTCCACCTTGCTAATCTTGAAAAATATTCACAAATTTTTCATTAGTCAGTCCTCAAAATATATTTTTACCTTCAACTATATGTAGCCATGACAACCAATATGTTTCTACTGGCTCATTCTTGCTTCTATGCTTCATTTTAATATTCCTTTCAAATTTTGGCACAAGGCCAGCAATTTCACGGTGGGAGGTGTAAGCCAATTACATTGATCCCCACTGTTTAACTGGTACTTATTTTATTGACCCCCAAAGGGACAAAAGGCAAAGTCAACCCCCAACGCCTTTCAAACACAGAATGTAAAGTCAGAAGAAATGCCAACTTGGCATTTTTCTGGGAATGGTAACGGATTCGGCCAGCTCTCCGCCTCATCCTTGATTCTAATTTGGTTTCAAATTTTGGCACAAGGCCAGCAAGTTCATCTGGGTGGGGATATGTCGATAGCATCGACCCCAGTGATCAACTTGTTCTTATTTTATCGGCCCCGAAAGGAAGAAAGAAGGGCAAAGTCAGCCTCAGTGGTATTTGAACTCAGAATGTAAGACAGACAGAATGCCACTAAGCATTTTTCCCCTAACGACTCTGCCAGTGCACTGCCTTATACTTAACTTTGATATTGCTGAAATACGTAAGGCTGACAGAATTGTTAGCAAAATTATCATTTTTATCAATTTGTGTTACGAGATTCTTGATGTGAAACCGTGTGTTGAAACAAATATTGTTGTATTTTGAAACGGTCATTTTTTTTTTTTTTTTTTTTTTTTTTTTTTTTTTTTGCTGCGGGGAAGGTGTTTATAAGCGATTTAAGAAACACACAAAAACCGTTAGATTCACTTCAACATTTAAATTTAATTTGCCAAAATATTTTCATCGCTTTGAGACTGCGACCTGTTCACTGACAAAATTCCATGCTGCATCAGACGCAGCACAGAATTTTGTCAGTGTCGAGCCTGACAGCAGCTCCAATGTTCTCAATATGTTTTTCAAAGCCCTTGGAAACTGCTCCCTAATGCTCCAATTACCACCGGTATCACCATTACTTTCCTCATGCCCCATAACTTTCCTATCTCGTCCCACAGTGGCTGGTATTTCTCAATCTTTTCTGTTTCGACTAAAAATTCTTCAAGGTGGTGCCCCAGCATGGCCACAGTGTAAAAACATAGAATTGCTAATGTAAACCAATTAAAACAATCTTATTTTCCTCCTTATTAATTATTTTTTTTTTTTATTTGTGTTTTCTTACGCAATTTATTTATCCTTTTTTTCTGTTTTTTTGTGTCTTGCAGGTTCTTCCATTACTATCGTAAGAAACAACAACGCCAATGCAAGAGACGGTATTTCCAACCGTGCAACCTCCCCTTCTGCAGTTCCTTCAAACATTCCGACACCTGGGGGTAAGACATTGAGCAACCGAGCACCTCATTCAGGACTTGAGAAACAGCCTGGACGAATCCCTACCCTAAACACTGGCCAAGCTATTCCTTCACAGTCCTCGAAGTGTGCCTTTCAGAAAACACCGGCAGCTAACAAGAACTCTATGCTTGATAAGTTTAAATTCTTCAATAAAGAGAAAGAAAAAGCTAAAGGAAGCGGCATTGTGAAGAGTCCGTCCCGCTCGAGCAGCGGCAGCAGCGGCGGCGGTGGCAGTAGTAGCAACAGTGCATGTAACTTGCCTCAGTCTTGTGCTGAGCAAGACACGAACAGCGACAAGAAGTCCTCTTCCAATAGCGCTCGTGGTTCTAGTTCAATGGAAAATGGTTCTCTGACCATTCCCACTGGATCGAGTAGCCCCAAACTATCAAGTAAGATCACTAAAAAAGGATTAGGTCGTACATTCAATGCAAAAAGAGATTCTGCTGGATTATCTACGGATGATAATACTTCCAAACGAAGCACACCCTCACCTTCACCCCGAACCCCAAGTCCAAATTATTCAAATCAGTTGGCGCCAACGTCACGTAAAATTTCTCCACCTCCAGGGAAAAAGAGTTCTTCTGGAAACCTGAAATCGGATAGGAATGAATCAAAGCGAGATGATGAATCAAACAGTTCTAAGAAGAATTCGAAAATTACCAGTCTGATTCCGAAATCTGGTGCTAAATCTGGCAAACAGCCTTCTCCGGGTTCGCAGATACCTCCACCATCAACTGGCATTCCAAAACCGAAAGGAAAAAGTAGCAAAGAAGAAAAAGTCAAAGTGCCATCAGCCGTGCGTGACCACAGCAAAGGAGGACACACACAACTACTGGCGCCTTCTTTATCGAACAGACAGTCTTCGAAAAGTTCCCGCCAGAATTTAAATATCCACCAACCTCCCCCACCACCACTACCAGATGAAGGGCAACTATCTCAACAGTTGCTCAGTATACCAAGTGATAATGTTACAGCTAAAGACGGCTACGATTCCCATGTTTACCGAGACGGAGATCTACCCTGTCTTGTAAATTCTCCGACGATCCGACAGGTAGCTGCAGTTCAAGGACAGAATATTCGTTGCCTCAGCCCCACAACCATGGTAGGCAAAACAGGTATCCCGGGCAAATCCAACAGCCATTACGTAGAAGTGACTGTGCCTGCAGTTGGTTATGAGTCCGAACGAAGTAGTAGCCACAGACATCAACAGAGCCGGGACAAAGACTTGAGTAGTGCCGAACGTAGCGATGCTATCTCCCAAAGTGTAAATGTTGTCAAACCAACTCGTTCCCTTACACCAAATTCTTTCCCACCAGTGGCTAAAGTCGATGGAAACACTCAGACCAATCTGTCTGCTCTACAGCGCCAGGCAATTAAAAAGCTGGACACTGTCAAGGAAAACAGCCTTGTTGGAGATGATAACCAAAGTCAAGAGCATCATTCGAATAGTCATTGCCAAAACGAAGGTTATCCTTCACACGCAAACAACTACGAGGAGTTAATAGCAGCCGAAAAACCAACTCCGAGTTCTACCAATTCTCCTCGTCTTGGAGTCAAAATTCTTAGTTCACAGCTCGCGAAACCAGCGAATAATGTGGCGATTGTTCAACCGAGACATGGCGAAAAGATCGAGACCACATTTGACACAGAGGTGCGAACTGAGACTGTTTCTAAATCTGGTAAAGAGACTCTGATCTTGGAGAAAGACAATAAGGAGACTACATTTATCGATGATGCTGGGGAGACGATGGATATCAAACCTATGCCCCCGATCATGAGAGCCATGCCGTATGGCTACTTCAGGGGTTATGTTGGTACATCGTCAAACAAAAACTTTCATATCCCGGGAATATCCGTACCGACTTCTCTGTACGCCGGAGGTGGCAGCGGCGGTGGTGGGAGTGGGTCGAGTCGGCTCAGTATGAACCGGTCGTACATGGACCAAGGGGGTTACTACAGCTCCGGTTCCATTAAGAGAGCGATGTCATCGGGGGGTCAAAGCGCTCTAGAAAGCGACTACGCATCCGATTTGGATACCTACGACTATATATCCGGCTACGTATCCGACGGAGATATACTGAGAAGCCAACGATGTGACGATATGGGTAGTGGATATTTAAGCGAAGGAGGTGCATCACTGTACGCTCGTCGGTTACAACAGCGATTCCGTGAAGGAATGCAAGCAGTTAAAGAATGCATGCAGAAAAGTAGCGGAATTTTGGATTACGACAGGTAAAAAACTTACTAAAATATTTCTCTTTCTTTCTCTTTTTAGGATTTCTTTGTTTTCAAGCATTTTCTCTCAAGACAATGGTTCTCTGTTCTCTTTTATTAAATTTTTTACATTTTTATTTTATATGTATATTTTTATTTATTTTTTTTGTTGTTGTTTTTTTTTTTTTTTTTTTTTTTGGTAATAATTTACTTTCCTTGTGACAAAATTTTTATCTATAAAGAGTAGAAGGAAAGAAGGGATTTGCAATATTTTCTGTTTGCTTTTCGATAAAATTTCTGATTTTTAAAGATTTGAAAGGAAAGGAAAAATATTGTTATTTTGTCTGTATTTTTTTTTCATTTTATTTATTATTTTTTTTTTTTCCATTCTCTCCCTTTTTCTCCTGATTTATATTTATATGTCCTCTTCGACGCAATTGCAGAAACTATTTTCATTTAAAGTCGCTTAGCCCTTTGGAGATGAAAACTAGGGAGTCTTGAATGTTGAACAAAGGGGTGCCATTTTTATGGGATAGAGTAAAAAAAAAAAGAGAAAGAAAAGAAAAGAATAAATATGTTTGTTATTCTTTTGAGATTTTGTCAAAAAAACATTAACATTTTGACCAAAAAATGAGCATGTATGCATTTTAGATACGTAAACACAGACAGATAGACTGACCAATGAACAGATATTGAAGCCAATCTCACCACTATTAAGTACAATATCGATTTCTCTGTCCAGCACTTGTCTGAGGATCCCCAACTTAGGATGAAACTAATGGCCATTGTGAAACAGTCAACCTTCCAATCTCCATAATGCATCTTCAGTCTACACATGTATTGAGTCGTTTCTTTCTTAGAAATAATATCACATTGTATGTATTGTATGTATGTATGTATGTATGCATGTATGTGTGTGTATATATGTGTGTGGGTGTGTGTGCATGTATGTGTGTATTCTAGATTAATATGTAACAAGTCCAAAATGATTACAGAGACTATGCACTAAATAGATCATTAAAGGTAAAACAATTCAATGTCATTCGTGTGTGTGTGTGTGTGTGTATCATGCTTTCACATCCTTCACTCAGTTGAGAAGGTCTTGTGATATATATATATATATATATATGTATACATATGTGTGTGTGAAGTGTTTTTCCTCCTAGTTCAGAAAATCTTGGTTTGATAGGTCAGCCTCATTCATCTGAGAAAGTCTGAAAACACTGAATCTACAATTGCTGGCTGCTAGAGATTTATAAACTCACTGACCTTTTTAGGGGTTGTTTTTTACACCCCCCCCCCTCTAATATTATCTTGAAAACCTGGACAATTGAATAATGATGAATAATATAAATAATGTCAAAGTTTCTTATCAAGTCATTCTTTATAACATCTCCCCAACCACCACTGCCACTCCACCCCAAGTTTTGTGGCCCTTCTATGGGTTTTCTATGAGAACCACTGACCCTTGCCTTTTACCTCGCTTTTTTCTGCTGAATGAAATAAAAGTTTTGCACACTTTATTACTGGAAGAGCCAAGTTAAAGGTTGAGGTCATCTCAAGTGGATTTTAGTATGAGAGGGTGACATTTGGTTATTCATCTGTTTATTCTGAGAGATTCTTTGCAATAACCAGAGATACATACGTACTTCTAACAGCCACACATACATGCGCACTCACACATACACACACATCTAATAGCCACAGGTACACACACACACACACACACACATACTCACACATGCACTCTTCTAAAAAAAAATCACACACACATTTCTAATGCCCAAATATACACACTTCTAAAAGCCACACATAAACACATTCACACACACACATTTCTAATGCCCAGATATACACACTTCTAAAAGCCACACATACACACATTCCTACAAATCAGTCATGCACACACACACACTTCTAAAAGGGTGGTGGCTGAGTGGATGGATGGATGGGTGGATTTCATTTATCTCCCAACTAAATTTAAATAAAGACGAAAGACAAGAAGATAATAATGTAATCAAGTTGAAATATTGTGATTCTATTTATAGTTTCAGGATTAATCTCCATTTAATCCCTCTGATGCCATCTTCCTTGAAACTGTCCCAGATTTCATTATTTAAAGTAATCTAAATTAAAACCTTCTTCCATCATTCATGCTAATTTATGTTAATTTATGTTCCAAACATAAATTACATATTTTAATAAATTATTTAAGGGCAGTATATTTCAACAGAAACATGGTAACAAATAGCTTAAGCCCTTATGCACTCAGCAGGTTATGCTAGGTTATGAGGATGCAAACAAACCAACACCGTTGTCAAGTGGTAGTGGTGGTAGACAAAAAAGAAAGCGTCAGACACACACATATATCACACCCATATACATTTATACACACACAGTCGTATGACTGGCTTCTACACAGTTTTCATTTGCCAAATTCAACCCAGGGCTTATAGTAGAAGACACTTGCCCAAGGTGCCACACATCAGGACTGAACCCAAAACCAGGTGGTCGGAGAGCAGGCGTCTTAACCATACAGCCATACCTGCATCAATGCTTCTATCAATATTTAAAACTATTTTCTAAATTTTTCTGTTCGTTCTAGAAATTGTTCAGGAAAAGAAAAGGAAGTGCTTGTGGTTGTTACTGGGCACTCCTAGTTCTGTAAAGTTGATGTGGTTGATGTCCTGTCCGATGTCCTGAGGGTTAATGGCCACACAAGAAATGCGGTCAGTTGACAGGGAGGCAGGCTGGACCGTGGATCACCTTCAAATGCTTGCTTTGCAGGTACTTCCATTAAAAGTACTCAACAACCCAGGCTGGTGTTAGATAGAATGTCCGCATACGTGTGTGTGTGTGTATTAGGCCTGCCTCTAATTCCCAAAATGTCTGGCTTCGCTCTCAGAACTTGTCTTTCTTTTTTTTTGTTTCTTTAGTATATCTCAGTTTTTGCTCTCCTCCTCTGTCTCCTTTCTTCTTCTCCTTCCCCGTCCTCATCATCATCAATCCACTGCTGAACCTGCTGCTGCTGTTGAGGAATGGTAGAACCTATTTCACTCTTCTACCAAATCATCTTCAATAAATGAGATTTGACCTTGAATTCCAGAATTTCTTCTTCAATTTCCCAAAATTCTAATTTTCCTTTTTTTTCTTTTTGTTAATAACCAGTTCTTAGAACTCATTGTATTTACGTTTTGGGATAAAAGCATCAAGAAAATACAGGACATAACCTCAATTAATTGATAATTATAATTTTAAAAAATGAGTTACTTAAATTTCTTTCATTAGCTTATGGCTGTTTCTGCTATAGGTAATTGTGTATACAGAACTGAGTGCTTGTGCAATGGCCAATAGCTTTTTTGAAGCTCTTTTATATACACATATAAATGAATTCATATATATGTGTGTGTATTTATGCGTGTGTGTGTGTGTGTGTAAGCACAAGCATGGTTGTGTGGTGAGAAGCTTGCTTCCCAACCACATAGTTCCAGGTTCAGTCCCACTGTGTGGCACCTTGGGCAAGTGTCTTCTACTATAGCTTCAAGCTGACCAAAGCCTTATGAGTAGATTTGGTAGAAGGAAACTGAAAGACGCCCATCATGTGTGTATGTATGTGTGTTACATTCATACATATATATATATATTTCCTAAGTTTAATTTTCTTTTTCTCCATACACATCCCTCATCTTAATAATCCACCCATTCATCCATCCATCCACCCACTCACTCGTCTTTCTATCCACCCATCCACCCATGCATCTACCTACCCACCCATCCACCCATCTATCTCTCTGTCCTCCTCTTGTCATCTTATTCTTCGAGATTTACTCTAATCTCCTCTAAGCTGATTGTGTTTTTCATTACCACCACCACCACCACCACCACCACCACCACCACCACCACCACCGCCACCACCACCATCTCTTCTGCTCCTCACTTATCTCGCACTAGAAATTTCTGCCAGCTTATCTTTGTCTCTTTTCTCTTCAAAATAAATAGATAAATAAATAAATTTAAAAAAAAAAAAATAACAATCCAAAAATATGGCCATTCTAACAAAACACTAAAGATTTTTAAGTACATCTTCAGAAAACAGTTATATTTAGATCTGTCTCCACACCCTTCCACCCCGCCCCCTCCCCTGTTTTTTTTATGGGTTTTTTTGTTTTAATATTGAAACAATAGTATTTACACTTTGTTAGTACCGTCCCTATTGTAATTATGACTACCACCATGACTGTTATGAGCAAACTCCCATGGTAAGTACCTTGCTTCCCAACCACATGGTTCCGGGTTCAGTCCCACTCTGTGGCACCTTGGGCAAGTGTCTTCTGCTATAGCCTTGGGACAATCAAAGCCTTGTGAGTGGATTTGATAGACGGAAACTAAAAGAAGCTTGTCATATATATATATATAATGTGTGTTTGACAATCATTTTACAACTATCAGGTGATGTCAAGACAGGCAGACATCTGCCTCACACACACATACATACATGTATGTGTGTGTGTATGTATGTATTTAGGCAAATTAAAAATTAAAAATAATAAAACAACCAAAGTCAAGAGGATGTATAAATGGAATGTATAAGATAGAAGAAAGAGTGGGTGTATAATGTTTTGAGCATGGCTCTTCATTAGAAAAAGGAGGAAGGAAAGGTCTGGAGAAGTTTTAAAAAAGTCCACGAGAAGCACATGTGGTTACATGGCTGAAATATATATATATATATATATAGTTTATATCCAGTTAAGAGAAGAAAAGAAAATGGAGATAAGGAAGTTAACAATTATTTATTATTAACAATTTTGACTTAAACATGTTCTGGTGTGTATTTATGTACGCAGAAGAGCCTGCATCCATTCACGTTTGTGTGTATATACATGTTTCTGTGTATACATACATGTTTATGTGCACATGTGTATGTATACATGTTTATGTGTATATATGTTTGCGTACATATTTTTGCGTATATTTGTGTGTGCATGTGTTTGTGCATATATCCGCTTGTGTATTTGTATGTGTTGTATATGTTTGTGCATATATGTTTGTGTACATTTGGGTATGTATATATGTTTGCATACATTTGTGTGTGTGTGTGTATATGTATGTATGTATGTATGTGTGTGTGTATGTGAGTTTAACAAAAACATTCCACTGGGTAATGAACAAAAATATCTTTAATTAAAAATTTACATTATTTAAATGAAACAGAAGATGTTTGTTGTGAAACATCTACACCCCCACCCCGGGCCTGATCATGTTTCAGTGTTTCTCAAAAACAACATTTCCAGTTCTGGACATCATTTGTTGAGGTTTTTTTTTTAATTTCTTTTAATTAATTATTTACCCATTTTCTTCATTTATTTCTTCATTTATTTCTGGTGTGTTCTTCGGTTCCAGTCCTCAAAGATGAGGCATCAATCTTTGTTAATTCCACCTCTTCTGCAATCATGATTTCCAAATCATAGATTTACACTAGCTTACATCATTATCAGCATTGACAGCAACAACATCATCATCATCATCATCATGATCAGCTGATTAACAGCAGCAGCAGCCACTGAGGGTGCCTCTGTCAGGTTGCCACTGCCTTAGAAATAGCAGTTACATCTGCCTCAAATCATACCTTTTAGTCTTTATTTGTTCATATGCAGATAATCATTATTGTTGTCAACATCATCATCATCATTGTCTTCATCATCATCATTGTCATCTTTATCATCATCATCGTTGTTATCATCATCATCATCTTCATCATCATCATTGTCATCGTCATCGTCGTTTTAAGATCCACTTTTCCATGCTGGTATGGGTTTGCTTGAATTTGTTGAGGCAGATTTTTTTTCTATAGCTGGATGCCCTTCCTGTCAACAACCCTCACCTGTTTCCAAGTAAACTCATATTTCCTTATGACCAGATGACCAGACACGTATTCGTGGGAGATTGGAAACAAAGGTCACCGCTTGTATGAGGGTGACACTCGTTTACAACTATTACACAAAATCAAAACTAGCAGACACAAATACATACACTCCCCCCACACACACACACACATATAAATATACATGATAGGCTTTTTTCAGTTTCCATCTGCGAAATCTACTCCCAAGGCATTGGTCATCCTGAAACTACAGTAGGTGTGATGTGGGATCGAACCTAAAACCACATGCTTCGGGAAGCATCTGTATATCTGCTTTTTATCTCTTATCTTTTGCTTGTTTCAGTCATTAGACTGCGGCCATGCTGGGGCACTGCCTTGAAGAATTTTTTAGTTGAATGACTCGACCACCAAGACTTATTTTTTTTTCAATCCCATAACATCAGTTGGTCTCAATTTAGTTGCGTTTTGTACTTGCTTTGAATCAGATTATGAAAATATTTGCTGCAGTTTTGTACCTTTTTGTGTACCGGTTGACATAAATATCCACTGTCACTCACGGAATGGATAATAGAGGCCACTGTTCAAATTCCAAAGAATTTGATAGGGTTTGTTAGATTCTTCATGTGAACATTTCCAACTCAGTTTGAGAGTCAATCACCAAAGCAGCAGTTTTGGCAGTTACACCACCATTTCCACCATGACTTCCTATTAAATTCCTATACATTCAGCAAATTCTTTTGGCCCTTCACGGAATTTACAGTCGCATCCAGCCACGCCAGTTTCATTGAATTTATGGTCCTCGCAGTGGTGGCAGTTTACATAAATAAACGGTGCTTGCTTTAAAAGCGGTTGACATAAATATAGGCCAAACCGTTGTCATGTGCTAATTGCTGATCTCAGCCAAGAGGATTACTGTCAGTGCAACCTAGTTGCCTGATAAAAAAACCGTTGTCATGGAGTTAAGCCTGATACTTATTTTATTGGTCCCTGTTGCTGAACTGCTAAGTTATTGGGATGTAAACACACCAACACCGCTTGTCAAATGGTGGTGGGAGACAGACACACACACACACGCGCACATGTGTGCAATGAGCTTCTTTCGGTTTCCGTCAATCAAATCTACTCAGAAAGCTTTGATAAGCCCGAGGCTACAGCAGAAGACATTTGCTCAAGATGTCACACAATGGAACTATATCCAGCCCAAATATTCCACCTATTTTATATTGAAACTGGCCAGCTACGGCTACTTACACTAACTTACTTATGTCATCTTCAAAATAAACAATCACATAAATCAAAATCTCAGTTATGAGATAATTCCTGATTAATTCCAAACGATGTGAATGAATAAGCATTACATTTGACAGAGGAATCTTGAATGCTGAAGGGTAGAGTAAATTGAATGCTTTTTACATTTTACTGGCCACATGCTGGTGCCACTTAAAATGCACCCAGTCCACACTGTAAAGTGGTTGGCCTTTGGAAGGGCAACCAGCTGTAAAAACCTTGCCAAAAACTGACCTCGCCTTTGCTTGTGCCACCTAAAAAGCTCAGTTCACTCTGCTGGGGGAATCGTTGGTTGGTTGGTTGGTTGGTATTAGGAAGGGCATCCAGCCATAAAAACTGTGCCAAAACAGACACAGAAGTCTGGTGCAGGCTCCTGCCTGGCCGGCTCCTGTCAAACCAACTAACCCATGCCAGGTGGACATTAAACGATGTTGATGATGATGATGATGATGACGAGGAGGTGGAGGATTTGGCCGGACTATTCTACTTGTTTTCTGTTCAAATTTGCCAGATCCAGCCTCTCACACTGACCCTACAACATCATTCTAAAAATAAGCCATCACATCATGGAAAATCTCAAGGCTAAGGGATGAGGAATGATTAATTCAAAGCAATTTGAATAAATAATCCTTACATTTCACAGAATAATCTGAATTCTAAATGGTTAATAGCAGAGAATATGTTGCCAACGGTCTGTTTCTGAGTCATGAGGAGTGGCATTTCCTCGCCTCTTAAACCATCAACTCTCAAATGTCTTCAGTTGTTGTTTGACCAGTTTTGTTTCATGCAACTCCCCAACCCTGCCACCACCATCACCACCGCCTTCACCACTGATACCGTCATTAACATCTTCTGCCCATCACGTACTCTCTTGCTCGCTCTCTCTCTCTCTCTCTCTCCAACATCCACTTCACACAACCACTGTCACAGCCACCACCACTACCACCACCACCTCACAACCACCACCATTACCACCACTACCATCACCACCATCACCACCACCACCACCATCACCACCACCACCACCATCACCACCACCACTATCTCTACCACTTCGCCACTATTACCACCACCGTCAGCACCTCCACCACTACCGTCACCAACAACTTCCTCTCATCACACCACTATCCACTACTGCAACGAAACTCGGCATCACCACCACCACCACTACCCCCATCTCAATACCAACAACAACACGACCATCTTCCCCTCATACCCAAACACACTCTCACACACACCAGTACCATCGCCACCATCTTCCCCTTATCATTATCACCAACCACTACAGCAATCAAACTCTAACATCGCCACCACCACGATCCTCTTCAAACCTCTTCATACAATCACCATCACAAGTGCCGCCACCACCACCACCACTACCGCCGTCCCCACTACCACCATCACCACCACCACTACCTCCATCCCCACTACGGTCACCTCAATCACCAAGACTACCACTGTCCCCTTTGCACAATTACCGTCCCAACCACCACCACCACCATCGTCATCATATTGTCACCACACTTCCTACTATCGCTAGCCTCTCACTACCACCTCCGCCAACAACAACACCAACAACATCAACATTAGCTCCACCACCATCACCACGGTCACTAGCCTTCACACAAAAAAAATCTACCAACTACCATCATCACCATCACCATCACTCTATTTTTAAATCCCATTAATTAATTAAAATATTCTTCAGAAATACCAATTTTTTGTCTTAAAAACATTATTTTTTTTTGTTAAGTGTAAGGGAGGTAACTCCTACGATCCTATTGTCCTCTCTTGTCTTTCAGCATTTTTTTCCCTTTTTCGACGAGATTTTTGAGTCTTTTTCTATTTTTTTCTTGTATATTAATGGAACCAAAACATCAAATTAAAAAAAAAAATTAAGATATTTTATTTTTAAATATTTATATTGTAAATATACAAGGCATAAGAGCAACACAGCACGGAATTCCAACACCCACCTTTTATTCCTATATTCACCTCATCTGCCACTGTTCACTTTATCACTCCCGTTCACCTCATCCCCCTGTTCATCTCAGCCTCGTGTTCACTGTACCACTCCCACCCCACCCTCGCTCTATTGGGACCCTGTCATTGTCAGTAAACTTATTATGAATATCCGATTTTACACTTCAGGTGAATCTTTTCTGCAGTTAATGTTTAATTTTTGTGCTGACACAAAACATCCTAGACGTATATGTATGTATGTATATATATGTGTGTATGCATGTGTACGTGTCTGTGTATAAATATATATATATATATATATATATATATATATATATATATATATATATAAATGTATATATGTTTGTATATATGTGTGTGTGTGTGTGTGTGTAACGTAATTTTTAAATATGTTGAGACAAAAACGTTAGTAGTGCACCATATGCGTGTGTGTGTGTGTGTGTGTGTGTGTATCATGTACGTGTCCTCACACACAGTACAACTAACCAAGTTATGTCATCTGTGATATATCAGTCTTACAGCTTGCTATTTCTAATTGATTTCCTTTATCATATATATAAGCCTATATATATATGTATATATATATATATATATATATATATATATATATATATATATATATATATATAGATAGATAGATAGATATGCATGCATATCTACATGCATACACACATACACACAGGCATATACACATACCTACATGCATACATACATACACACACATACACACACATACACACACATGCATACATACATAAACACACACATACATATATATACATATATGTATGTGTGTAATGTATCTCTGTGTGTATAATTGTGTCATTACTTGGAATAGCATTTATATCTGTATGTATGTATGTACGTACATGTAAGTCTTTGCTTGTAAAATGGTAAGGGTGTGTGTGTGTAAGTCCTTGTAAGATTGGGTGAGTGTGTATCTGTGTACGTGTTTATAGATCTGTGTATGAATATGTATGTCTGTACGATTAAGTACATGCTTATACATCTCTGGCTATGTGTGTGTGTTTATGTGTTTGTCCAAGTGTGAATATATATTCCTGTATGTGTGTGTGTGTGTGTGTGTGTGTGTGTGAACATATCTCAATATATCTGTGTGTGTGTGTGTGTACATTTGTCTATCTACATGTGTGTGTAAGCATTTGTTTTGTTTGTTTGTCCAAATATATATGTATGTGTGTTAATATATTCATCTATTTGTGTACATGTGTATGTATGTTTCTTTCTGTATCTGTCTAAGAGTGTATATATACATATGTGTTTATATGTCTAAGCATACATATACTATATGTGTGTGTGTGTGTGTGTGTGTGATACTTCTCATTCTATGAAAACTCTAGTTTTATTGACTAACCGAATTCCTAGTCTTTCTTCTGCTTCCATTTCTATCGTCTATCTTCCATTCTTGTCTTCTCTTTCTCTCTCAGTCATCACAGATTCTGGAACATTCCATTACTGCCATATTAAAGACAACAAAATTTTCCATCTCTTTTTCTCTCTTGGCTTTCTTCACTTGTTGTTGGTGTTGTTGTCATCATTGTTTTACATGATGGTGGTGATGATGATGGTGGTGGTGATGGTGGTGGTGGTGGTGGTGGTGGTGGTCAATCTTGGTGGAATTTGAACTTAGAGTGTGAAAACGGACAAAGCGCTGCCAAGCATTGTCCTGTGTGCTACCAATTTTGCCAGCTTACTGTCTACCATGGTATAACACCTAAAATTTTAGGGGTGGGGGTCAGTCGATTCTATTGACCCCAGTGTTCAGTTGGTACTTGCTTCACTGATCCTGAAGGGATGAAAAGCAAAGTCGACCTCAGCAGCATTTGAACTCAGAATGTAAAAGCAGATGAACTGCTGTGAAGCATTTCACCAGGTGTGCTAACGATTCTGCCAGCTCACCTCCTTGGATAATAATATTGATGATGATAATAATAATAATAATAATAAAAATAATAAAAATAATAATAACAATAATAATCATCATCATCATCCCTTCTACCAAAGGCACAAGGCCTGAAATTTTGAGGGAGGAGATTAGGTAATTACATCAACCTCAGTGCATAACTGGTACTTAATTTATCTACCCCCCCCCCCCAAAAGGATCAAAGGCAAAGTCGACCTCGTCAGAATTTGAACCCAGAATCTAAATACGGACAAAACGTCACTGAGCCTTTTGCCTGACGTGCTAACGGTTCTGCCAGCTCTCCGCCTTATTAATAATAATAATGATAATAATAATAATCCTTCCTATTAAAGGCACAAAGCCTGAAATTTGTGGGGAGGGGACTAGTCGATTACATCAACCCCAGTGTTTCACTGGTACTTAATTTATGAACCCTGAAAGGATGGAAGGCAAAGTCGACCTTGGTGGAATTTGAACTCGGAACGTAAAGATGGACAAAATGCTTCTACATGTTTTACCTGGCACTCTGACAATTCTACCGGCAAAGTCGACCTTGACAGCATGTGAACTCAGAATGAAAAAAACTGGGGAAAATGCTGCCAACCATTTTGCCCAGCATGCTAACAATGCCACCGGCTAATAGTAATAATAATAATAATAATAATGACAATTAGGAGTTGATGAATCAATCAATAAGTTGAATCAATCAATAATAGATATGAGAAATATAAAGAATATAACACCAGTTTCTAAATGAACCATTCTTGTTCATCATGGAACCAACTGCTGGAAGTAAAAGACTTCCTTTTTGGAAACGTCTTTTGTTTGTTGCTGAAAATTCTTTACTCACTTTCAATTAGATCATTGCTTTATATAATTAGTCAGGAGAAGAAATAGTTACCAACACCACCTCCATCTCTCTCTCTCTCTCTCCCCCCCCTCTCACTCTCTCTCTCTCCCTATCTCTCTCTCTCACTTCCTCACTCTCTCATTCTTTCTCACTTCCCATCTCTCATTTTCTCTTCTTTTCTGTCCCTCCTCCCTCTCCTTCCCCTCTCTCATTCACTGTCTCCATTTCATTCACATTGTTTCTCTCTCTCTCTCTCATTTTTCATTTCCCACCTCTCCTTCTCTCTTCTTTTCTGTCCCTCCCTCCACCTCTCTCTCTCACTTTCCCCAACTTCTTTCTCATTGTTTTCTCACTCTCCCCTCCTCTTTCTTCCCCATCTTTTCTCCTCCCCCCTCTCCCTCTCCCTACCCCTATCTACCTTTCTTCCCTTCTGCCTCCCCTCCACTCCATCTCTCTTAGGCCTTTATTCTCTTAATTACAGACCATTCAGGTTCCAAACACACCCACCACAAACAACAATCACTTTTCCTCACAGACCAATCCCACAAAAACATCAATGACTCCCACTAGGGATCCACTTTGCATCATGTCCCCTGACAGAATGGATAATATGTATACATATATATTTAACTTGTTTCAGTCATTTGACTGTGGCCATGCTGGAGCACCGCAAATCGACCCCAGGACTTATTCTTTGTAAGCCTAGTACTTATTCTATCGGTCTCTTTTGCCGAACTGCTAAGTTACAGGGATGTAAACACACCAGCATCGGTTGTCAAGCAATGCTGGGGGGACAAACACAGACACACAAACATATAAACACACATACATATATACATACATACATACATACATATATATATACAGGGTACATTTTTCCATAGGCACCAGCCTAAGAGAGGTTGTGAAGTTTTCAACAAAACTAAAGAATCTTCACAGCCCAATGCTTAACAGAAGTGGGTGCTTAACAATATCTAACTGGGTGCAAGTACTGGAAAGGGAGTTAGATCTTCAGCAACACTGAAGGACCTTCACAGCCCTGCATTTAACAGAACGGGTACTTAGTTGTATTTAACAGCAAGCATTTGTTTTTTTTTCATGGCACCCACACCAATAGGGTAGTTAAGTCTTCGGCAAGGCCAAAAGATCCTCAAAACTACTCACACTTAAGAAAGAATGGAAAAGGGTGAGAGAGAGAGAGGGGGGTGGATTGCAAGAGGCGGATGAAACGGTGAGGGTGAGTGATGAATGTCAATGCCAAAGTATAGGTGGAGTGTAAGACGCACAGACACAAAACATTATTGAAATATTGTAGCTTTCAAAACAGCTTTTGATAAGATCAGAAATGGTCTGGCATGGAAGAAATTCAGATAAACGAAATAACTGTACAGCAGCCATGTGGGGGGATTGAACGGAGAGAGAGATGCGTTTGGTATATCCAGCTTTGCGAAAATTCCTTAAGCTTTTTGTAATGCCATATTGTGTCTCCATGAAGTCTAATCTGGTCAGAGCCAGAGAGACAGAGATCAATATTGGTGGCACAGGACATGTGTATGATGGTGGAACTATTTTGGATACAAAGTTAAATGATGTGTAATGTCTCTTATTGCATCAACTATCTATTGATATGTATATATGTATATGTATATATATATATATAGACATACACACACACCGAGAGATATATATACTTCTTTGTATGTAGATAAATGCATATAATATTTAAATATGCATATATGTATGTATATGTGTGTGTGTGTATATCAAAATATGTGAGTGTATATATTTATATATATATACATATAATCATATGTATACATGTATATTTGTATGTATGCATGTGTACATAGCAATATGCATATGTATATATTATATGTATATACACACACACACATATATATA
>NC_142948.1:3673294-3688294 GCF_046866305.1 Octopus bimaculoides | reverse complement strand
TTTTGGTTTTGTCTTTTTCTCTACAGTTTATTTATACACACACTTCTACTATAGCCTCGGGCTGACCAAAGCCTTGTGAGTGGATTTGGTAGACGGAAACTGAAAGAAGCCCATCGCATATATGTATATGTATATATATATATATGTGTGTGTGTGTTTGTGTGTATATGTTTGTGTGTCTGTGTTTGTCCCCCCAACATCGCTTGACAACCGATGGTGGTGTGTTTACGTCCCCATAACTTAGCGGTTTGGCAAAAGAGATCGATAGAATAAGTACTAGGCTTACAAAGAATAAGTCCTGGGGTCGATTTGCTTGACTAAAGGCAGTGCTCCAGCATGGCCACAGTCAAATGACTGAAACAAGTAAAAGAGTGAAAAAGAGTAAAACATCTGAATCAGATTTCTGGATTTTGTTTTTGCCTTTTTGGGGTTTTATAAATAGATGAAACTAGACAAAGAAGTTTATTAAAAGCTTGTTTCCTGTCCCCTTTTGTTTTCTGTATAAACGCTTTCTCAGAGATCACAAGAGGCAGTAGCTAAACCCTTTTGAAACCACATAATCAATCCATTCAGTCTGTTTGTTAGAATGCTGAGATATATCTTTTGATTCCCCACCACTACCAATGCCCCACTGACTCTCAGCCATTGAGTGAAATTATACTTTTTGATATAGCTCTCATTAACCAGCCACCAAAAATTCTGAAACTTGCCTCTGCTGTTTTGGTTTTATAAATAGAAGAAACTAGACAAAGAAATTTATTAAAACGTGTTTCATGTTTGATTTTTGTTTGCTGCGTTTTTCTGTATATACACTTTTTCAGAGATCACAGGAGGCAGTTGATGGGTCCTGTTGCAACTCAATACTATATAACAAGCAAATCAATCCATTCGCTTTTTGTTTTGTCATAATGCCGAGTTGCGTCTTTCCATTCAACACCACCACCACCACAATCCCCCCCCCCCATTGCCATTCACAGCCTTCAAGTGAAATTATACTTTCCAGCATAGCCCTCGACAACCAAACAACCAATCACCAATCGCCATTATTATTATACCAACAAAAACTACATAATTTATTCATCACCTTTTATCGGTATTCATAATCATAATAATTCGAAAATAATTTCTAATGTACTTCGTTGGTACAAAGGTTCGTTAATATCTGCCAAATCTTGGCAGTTGGTTTTCATTTTTTTTTTTTAATATTTTAACCCAAATGTTTCTCCAACAAGACATGCACGCTCCTTCTTCCCCTCCTATGATCTCCAGCTGTTTAACATTAAAGATCAACAGATCCAATAGCTCCTAACCATGTTCTTTTATCGTACTGTGAAATAATTCATCCGTTTTACAGCTATCACAATTCCGACATTATTTTCATGTGGAGCATTTTCTTCCTCTTTTTGTTTTACCATTGTTTTTTTGGCTTTACTTTACGTTCATTGTTGTTGTTGGTGGTGGTGGTAGTGGTGGCGGTAATGAAGGTGGTTGTCGTTGTGATGTTGATGGTGTTGATGACGGTGGTGATGACTGTGGTGTTCGTTGTGGTGTTGGTGGTGATGATGGCCACTGTTGTGTTGGTGGTGGTGGTGGTGGAGTTGATGCTGGTGACAGCGTCAGTAATGGTCGTGGTGTTGGTGATAGTAGAGTTGATGGCGGTGGTGGTGGTGGTGGTGGTGATCATTGTTATGTGGTAGTTGTTGTTGTTGTGGTGATGTTAATGATGGTGGTAGTGGTGGTGCTGGTGGTGGTGGTGGTGGTGGTGGTGGTTGTGCTAGTCGTCGTCATTGTTGTGGTAATGTTGATGATAGTGATGGTGGTGGTGGTGGTAGTGGTGTTGGTGGAGTCTTTCCTTTTATTTTTGTGCTTTTTTTCTTTTTCCTTTTGTCTTTCTCCAAACGATTTGTCTATCATTACGTTTTGTTTTCCTTTTGTTGTTTCCTTTTTTTTTGTCTTTTGTTTGTTTGTTGCTGTTGTTGTTGTTGTTTTTTCCTGCAAACTTCTCTAAAATGTCAGCCATTCTCTCCTGAGCTGGAATTACAGACATCAGCATTAAATTATTACCAAAAATACCAAACTTGGATTTCCCTTGGCACCAACTCTTTCAAATAGTAATTTACTGCACTTACTTCAGCTTATGTATATTGCAGGGATGTACGTACGTGTGCACGTGTGTGTGCATGTGTGCGTACATACACGTGTGTGTGTGTGTGTGTGTGTGTGTGAAGTATGAATGCATATAAAGGTAAGTTTTCATGTGAGCATGTTTGTACACATATAAGTAGGTAGATGTGTATGTATGTATAGGGTCGTGAGTTCAATTCCCGGTGATGCTTCGTGTCCTTGTGCAAGACACTTTTTTTCATGTTGCCCCAGTCCACTGAGCTGGCAAAAATGAGTTGTACCTGTTATTCAAAGAACTGGCTTTGTCACACTCTGTCTCATGTTGAACCTCCCTGAGAAGTATGTGAAGAAGTACATGAGTCTGTGGAGTGCTCAGCCACTTGCACGTTAATCTCATGAGCAAGCTGTTCTGTTAATCAGATCAACTGGAACAAATTGACCCAAGGACTTATTCTTTGTAAGCCCAGTACTTATTCTATCAGTCTCTTTTGCCGAACTGCTAGGTGACAGGGACATGAATACACCAACATCGGTTGTCAAGCAATGGTGGTGGGGACAAACACAGACACACAAATATGTACATACACACACACACACCCACACACACACACACATATATACAGTATATATGATGGGCTTCTTTCAGTTTCTATCTACCTAGTCCACTCGCAAGACTTGGTTGGCCTGAGGCTATAGTAAAAGACACTTTGGAAATAATATATATTTTTCACAACGGAATTAAAATGTGAAGACGTGTGGCTGAGTGGTTACGCTTGTTGCACTCACAATCATGAGGTCGTAGGTTCAATTCCCAACCGATTGTACATTGTACTCTTGACTAAAGCAATTTCACAATACTCCAGTCCATTTGGCTGTAAATAGGTGACCCTGCGATGGAACGGCCTTGCGCCTTGCGATCAGGGGCAATGTTGGCCTACTTGCCTAGCCAGCCAGGTGGCATCATATGAAAGCAAAAGAAACAGGACAAAGCACATTGTGACCAGTGATGCATGACAACATCTGACAGTCTGGTCGATCACATGACCACATAACCAAAATAATATTTCTACATATTTTTGAAAAATAATTTACACATAGCTTCATAAAGTCTTTGACATCTTGTGTTGTCATTAAAGAAATGGAAGCACAGAAGACAAGGAAAATGCAAGAATCTACTCACAAACGCCATAAATTTCATAATTTCCTTTCTATCCTAATTACCATTTTTTTTTGTTTGTTACTTTTAAAGAAAAAAGAAGACATTATCAAGCATGAAATTACTTATGTTTAGTTATTAATTTTTTTGTTTGTTTATTTGTTTGTAATTTGTTGTTTTTTTTTGGTGGGGGGGGGGGGTAGTATCATAAATCAAAGAATATTTTGATATATTTTATTTTTGTTGAATTTAGAATTAAATATTAGCGTCTTGCGGAAAACTTACATAAGCAAATATATATACACATACATACATCTATATATATATATATATATCTTTTAAATTTGTTTACACACACAGAATTTGTGATGGAGAGCAGGCGATGGGTGGGAATTATGTTCTGGGAACGTTGAAAAACAAACTGGAATACTATGTTTACTGTCTTGGATAAATGGAATTAACTTATATAATGATATCAGTGCGCATTCCACATTTTTCTTAGAGGAATATAAATGTACTATCACCATCATCGTCATCATCATCATCATTATTATTATTATTATTATTATTATTATTATTAGTATTATTATTATTATTATTATCATTATTATTATTATTTCTTTTTGTACATGATTACATGATTGCTCTCTTATCTTATTCTGCTCAGTTTCTTGCATTGTAAACAAGACAAAGTATGTCACACATAAATGTGTGTGTGTGTATACACACACACACACACACACACATTTAAATATATGCTCATGTACGTATATATATATATATATATATATATATATATATATATACATACACACACATATTGAAGTATGCACAAACATATACATGACATTATATATATATGTACATACACACACGCACACACACACACACACACACACACACACTTGTGTGTGTTCAAATGTTCCAAGAGTCCCAAAAGTTTCTGTGTCTGAATTTGTTTTGAATGGATGAAGTGTTACACAAAACTGAACCAACATTTTTGGTGCAATCAGCTCTAAGACCATTGACACAACAGATGCTGAGAAAACTAGAAACTGACCACACTTGAGATATTTTTAAGTTTCCCTTCACCTAATTGGGAATTCACGTAACAGGGACCCATGCCAGTGACACATAAAAAGCACCCATTACACTCTTGGAGTGATTGGCATTAGGAAGGGCATCCAGTCAAAGAAACCATGCCAAATCAGGCTGGAAGTTGGTGCAACCTCTAGCTTACCAGCTCCAGTCAAACTGTCTGACCCATGCCAGCATGGAAAGCAGACACTAAATGATGATGATGATGATAGATAAATAGATAGACACACAGACAGATAGATAAATGATATAAAATGGAATTAACAACATTCTTTATTTAAAATCACTACAATTGCTTTGAGAAATTCTTATGCCTTTAGTACATCTGATAGCCGATAACCGTGGACAAGCTTTGCATAACATTTTACAAGGTTTTCACCTGAATCTTACTTAAATATATATATACATGCATGTATGTATGCGCATACAAAATACATGTATGTACATGTTTCCTCTCCTATCTGATGAAACAGATTTATTATCAAAGCCAATCCAACCATGACTATCCTGTTGTTTTAGATATGTCTTGGACCAAAGTATCTAATGAGCTGTTAATCTTTGCTCTTTTTTTTTCTTTTTCATAAAATCACTAGGGTGTGAAATACAAGGGGTTTTGGCTGCTATTTCTAGAAAGTCACATATCAATGTATCTACATTTGTCTGTATCTATGAACTTCGTTGCCAACCCACACATACATACATACATGCACACCCCACACACACAATTTCTATTCCAAAATAGTTGTTCTCTTGACATCAGATTTCTCAGATCTGTTGTACTCTTCACATTGAGAATCTATTCATGTAAGCCGGTTCCTTACCTTTTTGGTAACATATTGATTTTTAAGGCGCCACCAAGTTTAGTTTAGTTTGTTTTGGTGAATGGGTATATTCCAGTGCTTCACCTGCCCACTTCCTCACCTACCATGGGTTGCGACCTAAATTAGGTCACGACCTAATTTAAGTTTGTAGCACAAATTCACAGAAAGAGATAGAAATTTTTATATATTTTTTTTTTAAATATTCTGTAAAAACGGAATATTCAGGAATAACAGAATAAACCTTAGGTAAGGTCTCTAACATGACAACTACCACTAGCATTACAACACTACCACCACATCACTGACATTACCACCACTACCAACAACAACAACAACAACAGCAACTACTATCATTCTATATCTACACACACACACACACACACACACACACACACCCTTAAATTTATTTAGAACCCCTTCTTCAGTCTTTATATATCTCCTTTGTTCATATTTTCAATACTGAAACCATTTAATTTCCTCCATTAAACTTTCGCTACTGTTATCAGTTTCTGTTGGTTTTCCTTTTGGCTTTTTTTAAAAGATGAAATAATGGTAAAGAAGAATAAGAAATCAGTGAATCTTTCTGCCAAGTTACCAAAGGCTATTGTTCGTTCAATTCTTCTGCTGGTTCCTTTGTTATAAGGCATCACAGTTTTAAGGAGTTGCAATAGAATTATAAAGACTTTTTCAGACTGGCATTTTTTAAGCAATTCCTTAGTTGTATATATATTTTTTTTTAAATTAACACAATATATATATATATATATATATATATATATATATATATATATATATATATATATATATATACACATGTATGTATACAGATCCACATACACCACACATGCATACACATATATACATGCTTGTATGCATACATACATGCACATGTATGTACATCATACACATACACGTGCATATGCATGTATACAGGGCAGAATTAGTTAGATCTAGAAGTAAAAATCCACCCACTTATTTTGAAATGGGACAGTGGCATAAATTTTGGGATAGGTAAATTCTTCCTTTCTTCAGAGCTAAAATTACCAAAATCGGTTTGAAGCTTTTCACTGGAACAGATTATCTGAAATTATAACCATCACTTGTAAGCGAGTATGGCTGTGTAATGTCTCATACTTACACTCATTGTTGCAGGAATCTGTGAAATCACAAGGAAATATAAATACTCAGTTGGCTCATCCTTCCTTGACCCTATAGAATATCGAGGATGTGACAGCATAAAACTGCTGCGTTCTCTACTGTAGCCCGACTCAATCACTAGTGCAAGAAGCATGAGGTCACTAGGCATCCTACACAAATGAGGTCACTTGGAAACGACATGGTGACCTCATTAGTACTGGTGCCACGTAAAAAAGCATCCAGTCCACTCTGTAAATTGGTTGGAGTTGGGTGAGGCATCCAGCTGTAGAAACTGTGTCAAAGCAGATATTGGAACGTGATGCAATCTTGGGATCCATTCCAGCATGGAGATGGACATTAAATGGTGATGATTTGACAGGTGACAGGAGAAAGAGAGGACTACATCAGTACTCGGTTGGGCCAATGCCAGTATTTGAAACCCTGACTACATGATCACCACAATCACTTGACCAAATGCCTTCACCATACTTTATCAGCATAAAAGAAATAAGAAAACAATAGAAGCTGGAAAATTGTTCCATGCCATTGTTTTGCAATTTTTCATATGTGAGAATGGTCTAATAGAAATTCTTTTGATGCCAACCTGCTGGGACCAACTGCAAGTCTGTGATACAAAATACACACACACACTCACACACATTATCCTAAAGTGATATTTAAATTTAAAAATTAAATTAAGAAAAGAATTTCCATCATAAATTTATGTGAAAATCCTCCTTTCGTTCTGTTAAATTCCAAATGCCAGCTTAAATAACGATTAGAGTTCATTATTTTTACTAAACACTTTCAAAGTCTTAATTATTTCCTCGAAACGAGTTGAAACTTATCCACATAGAATTTAATTTCATTAGAAATATTCTAAGGAAAGTATTAAGAAAAAAGAAAGAAAGCGAGTTAATCGAGTCAATTTTGAAACATGTAACTGAGTCTTCTTTTTTAAATTAACGAAACAATTACCATAGTAATTAATTTAAGATGACAGCATAGCCGGCTGAGTGGATTGGGTGGTCATTGACAGACGGGAGACAGATCAGTTGTTCATATAAGTGTCATTGGCACTGTATTATGACTATTACTACTCCTACCTTTATTATCCATCATCATCATCGTCATCGTCGTCGTTTAGCATCCGCTTTCCATGCTGGCATGGGTTGGACGGTTTGACTGAGGGCTGGCAAGCCAGAAGGATACACCAGGTTCCAATCTGATCTGGCAAGGTTTCTACAGCTAGATGCCCTTCCTAACGCCAACCACTCCAAGAGTGCAGGGGTACCAGTTGCACACTGGGGATCAAACTAATCAACTTAGCCCTTCCTGAAAAAATTGCTGGCCTTGTGCCAAAATTTGAAGCCATTATTATTATCATTATTATTATTATTATTATTATTATTATGGCGGTGAGCTGGCAGAATCGTTAGCATGTTGAACGAAATGCTTAACGGTATTTTGCCCGTTGCTAATCAGAAGTTAACTGAATAATAAGAGAAGACCCAGCAAGCCAAGTTCAGAGTTCAAATTCTACCGAGGTCAACTTTGCCTTTCATCCTTTTGGGGTCGATAAATAAAGTACCAGTGAAACACTGGGGTCGATGTAATCGACTATTCCCTCCTCAAAAATTTCAGGCCTTGTGCCTAGAGTAGAAAAGAATTGTTGCTGTAGTATTTCCTCTGAACATTTACATTTTACTTTCCCCGGTTCAAATCCCACTGAAGCTGATTTTATCAATCATCATTTCAGGGTCAAGTAAAGCACTGGTGGGGGAGGGGGTTGATGCAGGGTGTGGGTGTGACTGTTTGGCCGGAAGGGGACAGAGGAATTCATCAGTACTCAGCTGGTACTCATGAAATGAAGTACCTTGCTCTAATTGAGTAGATCTATGATTAAAAAAAAACCATTCCAACCACGACCATCCTGCCTGAATTTTTTATTACTGTTTCCCCCAAGCCCACTTTAATACAACGACCTCATTGGCCCAGTATATTCTTCCTTTTGCAAAGTTATAGGATGTAATTTCAGACAGACTTGGCTGCTATGGCACCAATTCCTCATCTTCATCTTCCAAAAATGCAACAAAATGGTGTCAGGATTCTCCTTTGTTTTCTTTATTGTTGTATTTTCCTTCCTTCTCCTTCAAACACCATTTTCAAAGTCGTTCCATTGTCCGCCTGTCCGTTCTGTTCCAATTCCATTCATCATTTCTTTCTGGCCGCCTGACACCAATTTTAAGGAAAGTAGGATAGAATTATACATCGGTGCTTTCTCCTCCGAAGATGGTTTGGAATAGAATTCTTCTTCAATCCATCACCGGTGATATTATATGTCACAACCGAGGTGAACGAGGGCTGCTGAGAAGGCGTGTGTCTTTATCAGGGGCACAGCAAGGTGCAACATGTGCGGGACAAACCATTAACCTTCTTTCAATGGCAGCTGACACCTTTAGACGTAGGCCAGTCAGCTGGAAAGGGGGAATAAACGGATAACACACACCTATGATCAAGCACACACACACACACACACACATACATCCACACAGACGGACACACACACAGAGGCTCTCTCTCACACATACACACATGCAGACACAGACACACACAGACTCTCTCTCACACATGCAGACACACACAGAGGCTCTCTATCACACATACACACACACAAACTGAGGCTCTTTCACACATGCACACACACGCAGACACAGACACACTCTCACACATACACACACACACACATATACACACTGAGGCTCTCTCACACATACACACACACGCAGACACACACAGAGGCTCTCTCTCACACATACACACACAGAGGCTCTCTATCACATGTACACACACAGAAGCACACACTAATTAGACATGTATACACATGAATGAACGTGAGTCACTGCTTATATGTACATACCTGAGTGTGTATGAGTGTGTGTGTGTGTATGTTTTAAATGTACATGTGTGTGTTTGTACGTGTGTGTGAGCACGTGAGTGTGTGTGTGCATAACAAACTATATACACATACATGTCTTTTATTTTTTTTTACACATTTCAATCATTAGACCGTGGTCATGCTGGGGCACTGCCTCGAAGAATTTTTTAGTCAAATGAATCTACCCCAGTACTTTTCTTTCTTTTAAAATCATAACATAAACAATTAAATATAAGAAATAATAATTTCTTAAAGTATGTGTTAATCCCCATGTACCTAGACTTTGTGGACACTCTGTGTGTGTATATATATATATATATATATAAATATATATATATATATATATATTAATATTAATGAAATACAGGGTAGCAAAAAAAATTTAGAAATTTTATTTACCACCAGTGGTCTATTACAGGCATCTCTGTATTTTAAATGAATATATATATATATATATATATATACAACACATACGTATGTTTTAGTATATGTGTGAGTAAATATATATTCATGCCTGTGTGCATACATACATGCATACAAACATACAAACACGGTACCGTGTGTATATGTATTGTGTCTGCGACAACGAATCTATATGTATAATAGTAAAACTGTAAATTCCTTGTGATATTTACTCCCTCAGGGGAGATAACTACTCTAAAAGGGGACGTAACTCAATTTATGCACGGCAGTTTGGTATGTAGAGTTAGCCACAGAACGAAAATCAAATTCAGCATCAAAATCAAGACTACTGCTACAGCATGGCCGCATCACATGACTCCAATGAAATGAACAATGATATAATGATAATAGTTGTTTCTATTATAAGCACAAGGCCTGACATTTTAGAGGAAGGGGAGCGTCAATTACATAGGCCCTAGTACACAACTGGTACTTACAGAGAAGGCATTGTAATTTTAGGGCCAAGGACAGCTATTTTGAGGAGTGGGGTTTTGGCTGTACCATCAACTAAAGTAACCAGTAATTAACTGGTGCCTTGTTTATCAAGTCCAGTCGGATCTAAGATTTTTATGTTCCACGTTCTAATGAAACCAAAGTGCCTTTTACCTTTCATCCTTTTGGCTCAAGGACCAATAGAATAAACGACCAGTCAAGTAATAGGGGTTGGCATCTGCAACTAATATTCCTGGTCTTGATATATTATAAATAATAATAACATATATATATATATGTGTGTGTGTGTGTGTGTGTGTGTGTGTGTGTGTGTACATAGATATACATGTATGTATTTATGTATATATGTACATATATATACATATGCATATATGTACATTTATATATATATATATATACTTATATGTATGTACATATATACATATATATATGTGCATAAATGTACATAGATATACATATATATGTATGTATATATGTACCTGTATTACATATAGGTACATATATATATGTGTGTATATATATATATATATATATATATGTATGTATGTATGTATCTATATATGTACATATATATATATGTGTGTGTGTGTATCTATATATGTACCTATATATACATATATGTATGTATATACACATATATAGTTACATGTGTGTGTATGTAAATACATATATATGTATATATATATACACACACACACACAGATCAATAAATACATACATACACATACGTGCATACATATATATATATATATATATATATATATATATATATATATTCATGTACATACACATGCACCACATTCTCAAGTATACTAATTTTCTTCATCAAACCCACACTGTTCACTTTGCTGGTTGTTTTTTTGTTTTTTTTCCCATTGTTCTGAAAGGGATGAAAGGAAACAGAGCCCTTCAGAACTGAGGATGATTTCAGGGAATATTATAAAGTATTCGGTCTGTTTCATGAACGATTCTGCCATCAATTCATCATACAGGTCTGGAGGTATGAGTGAGTGTGTGTGTGTGTGTGTGTGTGTGTGTGTGTGTAGATACATGCACAGACAGGTAGATGATAGAAAGACACATACATACATAGACAGACAGACAGATAGATACATACCTACATACACACACACACACACACACACAGTGATAGATAAATAGATACATACATTCATATATAGACAAATTGATAGACATATATACATACATACATAGACACATAAATAGACAGATAGATAGATAAATACATAAATAGATAGATAGATGCATACATACATACATACCTACATAGACAGACAGATAGATAGAATGATAGGTAAGTATATCCATGTATTCTCTGTGTATGTGTGTGTGTGGGGGGGGTGGAGAGAGAAGGAGAGAGGAGAGAAATAATCAAAAGGAAAAAAAAACAACAATCCTGAAAATAATCTAAAGCTAAAACAATTTTTTTTTTCAAAATAGATGATATCAAACAGGTGGCATACGAGCTTACAGTTTCAGGTTAATTAATATTGATGAGTTAGTGGTTAATATTTATAAATTATTAATTAGTTTGTTTTTTGTTTGTTTGTTTTTTTTTTCACCAGGGGTTCTCAGTTAGAAAGAAACAGTAACAGTCAGACTCACAACATTGTGTGTGTGTGTGAGTGTGTGTGTGTGTGTGTGTGTGTATGGGTGTGTGTGTGTGTGTGTCTGTGTTTGTGTATAGGTATATACATATATATATGTATATGTGTATATATATATATATGTGTGTATATATATATATATATATATATATATATACACATACACATTTTGACACGCATAATTGCCCCCCCCCCCCCCGGCCCAAAAAGAAAAAATGACATGCATGGAACTAAACAATGCAAGCACAGGAAGGAAACACAATACTCCAAAGACAGAGACGTCCCCTGCTCCCCCATGAATCAACCACGTAACACCCTACACCACCACATGACCCTTACTGCTAAGGGCAAGTGCCCTTTTCCAGCTGTGCCTTCTCTGACCCGTGGACACATGCTGAGCACAGGTGGACCCATTCATGCATGCTATAGCTACCACTCACGCTGACCTTCCTAATAAATATACCTGAGTGTTGTACTTCCCTCTACTCTTACTCTAAGTGGTACTCAAAGAAACGGATGAGGGATTAAGGCCCCAGAGTTTACAATAGGGGTCATCGTCAAGTCTTTCGGTTTCATTTACTTTACTCTCTCTTTTTTATTTTTTTGCTTGTTTCAGGGATGAGGCTGTGCCCATGCTGGAGTACTGCCTTTGAGGATTTTAGTTTTAAAAGAAAAAACAATAAACACTGGTAGTTATTCTATCAGTCTCTTTTGCCAAACTGCTAGGCTACAGGGATGTAAACATACCAACACCAGTTGTCAAGCTGTGGTGGATGAGGATTGTCAAGCGATTTTGGGAGAAGGGTTTAGTCAATTACATAGACCCCAATATTCAACTGGTACTTTTTTTTATCAACCCCCAAAAGGATGAAATGCAATGTCGACCCCAGCAGAATTTGAACTCAGAATATAAAAACAGACAAAATACTGCTACCTTAATAATAATAATAATAATAATAATAATAATAATAATAATAATAATAATAATGATAATAATAATAATCACGTCTACTAAAGGTACAAGGCCTGAAATTTTGTGGGAGGGAATTAGTCAATTACATCAACCCCAGTGTTCAACTGGTACTTTTATTATCGACCCAGAAAGGATGCAATGTAAAGTCGACCCTGGCAGAATTTGAACCCAGAACATAAAGTCAGAAGAAACACCACTAAAACACTTTTTCCAGTGCAGAAACAACATCAAAGTTTTCCAATCCCAGAAAAGAAAAAGAAACAAATAATAATTTGGAGTCAACAAGGAAGCCTCTATGCAATCACTTGATCTGCTAGAAAGAGCAGTCGTGTCTTTTTTAAATTAATATATTAAAGTATTAAAAGAGAGGATATGATATGATACAGAAGGGATTGGACATCCTAATCCTTCCTCCAACAAAACTACAACAACAACAAACACTACCCACAAGAAAACAAATCATAATATTCTTAGAATATTCTTAGTCCATTTTTATAATCTTTCTTCTTTTCTTTTTTTTTTCATTTTTGAAGAATTTTTTTTTTATAATCTTTTTTAATTTTCCAAGAATTCCTGAAAGGTTCTTAAATAACATCTCTCTTTCTCTCTCCTGTCACCCTGTCTCATCACTCCTTTTCTCATCTTTCTCTCTCTCTCTCTCTCTCTCTCTCTCTCTCTCTCTCTTTTCCCTCATCTCTCTCGCCCTCTCTCATCATTCTCCTTCTCTTATCTCTCTCTCCCTATCTCATCATCTCAGTCTCTAATCTCTCCTTCTTTCATCTCTCTTCCCCTCTCTCTCTCTCTCTCTCTCTCTCTCTCTCTCATCTCCCCCCCACACACACACACACACTCACTCACACTCAACATAGTTTCTATGATTGACAAGTTAAAAATCAATTCAAATGTGTATCAGGGATTTTCCTTTATTTTCAATTATTGATTCATAAAGTTGTCACACTCTCCCTCCCCCTCCATCCCTTCCCACCCCACCACCACCCTCTCTCTTTCTCTCTCTCTCTCTCTCTCTCTCTCTCTCTCTCTCTCTCACACACACACACAGAGGATTATTGTTGCTGTTATTGTTATTCTAGTCGTAGTATTTCTCACTATGTTTGCATTAAGGTTAGGGTTAAGATTGTAACCGTAGTTAAAATTGCAGTTTAGATCATGTTCATGTTGTGCTTGTAGCCGTGGTTATGCATGTGTTGTGGTTGTGACTGCAGTTCAGGCTGTGGCTGTAGTGGTGGTCATGTTTGTGTTGTGACTGCATTTACAGTAGAACTGTAATAATGGTTGTGATTGCAGTCATGGATTTTTTGTTGTACAGCAGTGACTGGTTATTTGGTGTATTTATAGTTGTGCGATAGCTGTAGTAGTAGTAGTAGCAGCAGCAGCAGCTATTTGGTTGTAGTTGTATGGTGGTACTTACGGAGTAGTAGATATAATTGTGTGGAAGTTTGAGTGGTAGTACTTATTGTTGTGTGGTAGTGGTAGTGGTTATAGTTTGTATGGCAGTACACTGTGTGCTGGTGACCATAGTTCCCGTGGTAGTACTTATTGTGTGCTAGTAGTTACAGTTTGTGTTGTAGTACTTATCGTTCTGTGGTAGTGGTTATGGTTTGTGTGGTTGTACATTGTGTCCTGGTGACTATAGCTTGTGTGGTAGCACTTAACCTTGTGTGCTGGTGGTTAAAGTTTGTGTCATAGTACTTATCATTGTGTGCTAGTAGCTATAGTTTGGGTGGTAGTACTTATCGTTCTGTGGTAGTGGTTATGGTTTGTGTGGTTGTATGTTGTGTCCTGGTGACTATAGTTTGTGTAGTAGCACTTAACGTTGTGTGCTGGTGGCTAAAGTTTGTGTCATAGTACTTATTATGTGTTAGTGGCTATAGTTTGTGTGGTAGTAGCTACAATTGCAGATTCAAATGTTGCAGTATTAGTAATGGTGGTGGTGGTGGTGGTGGTGGTGGTGGTGGTGGTGGTGGTAGCCGTGTGACCATGGCTAGTTGTAGTTAACAATTGTCAGTACAGTTGTATGGCTGTTGTTGTATGACAGCAGCAGCAGCCGTTGTTGTGTTGCTACAGCAGTATGGCTGTGGTGGTACATGATACACTAGAATGCCATACTTAGTAGTAGCATGCTAGCTGTAGCTCCTCGTGCACTCTGATGAATGCTGAAGCAAAAATGCAGCCTGTTTGCTTCGCTTGTT
>NC_142948.1:3658294-3668294 GCF_046866305.1 Octopus bimaculoides | reverse complement strand
AAACGAACCAACCTCAGAACTCATTATTTTTCAAGCCTGATACTTATTCTATTGGTCTCTTTTGCTGGACTGCTAAGTCACAGGGATATAAACACACCAACACCGATTGTCAAGCGGTAGTGGAAGACAAACACATTCACACACACACAAACACACACACACATACAAACACACACACGCACACACATACATATATATATGATGGGCTTCGTTCAGTTTCCATTTACCAAATCCACTCACAAGGCTTTGCTTAGTCCATGGCTATTGCAGAAGCCACTTGCCCAAAGTGCCATGAAGAATTCTTAAAAACTTAGCATTTTTTTCTCTTCATTTCTTTGTTCCAACCCTTCCTAAATATGACTGTTCAGAGTTTCTGTCGCTCTGCCAGGACCAGAATAATTAACCTATTTTTTCTTTCTTCTAAGTTGAAGCAAACACTTTACATGCTAATTTTTAGATATTTTTGATATTTCACTTGTAGGTTGCGGGGCGGGGTTACAGTAGCATCATTAATTACAGGTTACTGGGTCACTGCATTTCTGACAGTGAGAGTGACAAGGGAGTATCTGTAAATTAGAGCAAAACAAACACCACAGGGGACATCATTTGATATACACCAGTTTTAAAACTTTTCCTACTGATGTTTTTATCTTTTGCAAATATACATCAGCAAAAGGTGTATACACACACAGACATATATTCCAACATACATATATATCATAATGTTGTGGGTGTGATGCATACATGGGTATATATATATATATATACGTTATATTGTGTATAGACATTATCTAATATAGATCTCAATAGGAATTTTCAAATCCAAAAAGCAAACATTATTAGTAACTGTTATATACAAATATATCACTTATCATTTAATGTCTGTCTTCCATGTTGTATATATATATATTCATTCTTACATTATATATATGCATATATATATATGTGTATGTATATGTGTGTGTATGTATGTATATATACGTACATGCACACACTCACAAACAATGGAGATCAATGCTTCCTTTTGCTCTTCAGTTCATGTGAGACTGTCCAACCCATGCCAACATGGAAAAAAGGATGTGAAATGATGTGTGTGTCGCTTTATGTGTGTATATGTACATATACACACATGTATGGATATAAGTTTATATATATATATATATATATATATATATATATATATATATATATAGAAGTGAGTTTATATGTTTATATATATATATATATATATATATGTGTGTGTGTGTGCATTTATATATATATATACTTATGTTTATATATATGTAATGTTTATACACATTTTTTTGTTTATATATATATATATATATATATTCTGCTGGGTGGTTGGTGTTAGAAAGGGCATCCAGCCGTATAAGCTGTGCCAAAACAGACACTGAAGTCCGGTACATATATCTGCCTGGTCAGCTCCTGTCCAACCCATGCCAGCATGGAAAGCAAACATTAAACAATGATCATGATGATATATATATATATATATGCGTATATGAATGCATGTCTGTTTATGTTTACACATATTCTGTATAAGCTTCGACCAAGTTTCCATTAATCATATTCCGCTATACGACACTGGCCAGCCTGAGGCCCACATTCGACGACGCCTGCTTACTCAAAATGTCACACAGCAGGATCGAACCCACTGTCAGTCCACCACCATCCTAGCAGCTTCCCATGGTTGCATTGCTGACTTCTTGAGCCATGCGAAACCCCTTTATTTCTTCTGTAAATCCCTTCTGTTGCCCACCAAAACAATCAATAGATCTTCTCCGGTCATATCTACCTCAGCAACAGCGAGCTAAGTCACTAACTCGGTAAAACTGCTAAGTGAGGCAAGGATGGTTGCTCGGTCGCTTGGCCGGCCGGCCGGCCGGCCAGTCGGTCAGTCGGCTGGTCAGTGGTGAATTATTATTGATCTGTAATCACTTGTATGTCAACATCTCCTGATATCAATTATCTTATGTATTCTACTGTCCGTGTGTGTATGTGTACATACACATATATATATATATGTATGTATATATATGTATTTATATATATACATGCATATATATGCATGTGTGTACTTGCACATATAGACATACACACATATATATATATACACACGTACACACACGTATAGATATATATATATATACATACATAAACATTACTTGTGTTATGTGTGTAGACATCTGATTACTTATTCAGATATCACTTACATTTTCATCCAGTCTCATCCACACACACACTCGCATATATACATGAACTCATTCTCTCTTTCCCTCTATCTCTCTCTAACACACTACACACTCACACACACAACACATAAACTCTCTCTCTCTATGTATCTTTGTCTTTCTCTCTCTCTCTCCCTCTATCTTTCTCTTTCTGTCTCTCATACACAAAACATGCCTACACAATATACATACTCTCTCTTTTTCTCTCTCTCTCTCTCTCTCTCTCTCTCTCTCTCTCTCTCCCTCCTTCTCTCTCTCTCCCTATCATTCGCTAGAAATAATTTTCCTTCTTTCTATTTTATTTCTCATGTCCATCAGATATCAGTTTTTGTTTTTTTAATTTAATTTAATTTAATTTAATTTTTATATGCAAAAGCTTTATATTTTCATGTTAAGGGTTAAGTTGGTAGCTGTCAATATAAAGGAATTTGACTCATTTCTAGCACATTGTACAGCTATGTACAGGCTCCCTTATACAGAGATTCTGTGATTGTTGTTGTTGTTACTGTTTATCCTTCACATCATCTCTTATTACAGTAGGCCTTGGATCAAAACTCTTCCAGCCATGACCATCTCATCTGTTTTTGTCTTATTTTTGAGGGAGAGTATATCTTGGACTACTTTACCCAATTGTTACATATTTCTGTTTAGAGAAAGACAATAGTTGTATGTATGATTTGAAGGGAGTTTGGCTGTTGTTTCTAGCACACTGCACGTCCCATATTGTTGTTGTTGTAGCCCTAGGTCAGTCCTGATAGAAACACTCGTGGTCAAAGGTGTTTCCATAGTAACCATCTAGTCCCTTTTTTTATGCCATAGTGTATCTAGAACTATATCATCCATTATGTCCTGTCTTATGCTAGTAGGAAATTTAGCTGCTATGTCTAGTGGATCAAGCAATTGCATACAAGTTCCCACATTGTCTCAAAAAAGATTTTTTAAAAACTATGTTATCATTGGTGTTTAGCCCTAGGTCAGTCCTTGTGGAGACAGATCTTTGACCTGTGATCAAAGGTCTTCTTGCACAACTAACTTTAGCATTTTTTTTTTTTTGCATGGAGGTGGTGGAACATTAGATGTATCCAAAACCACATTGCTTAATGTGTCCTCCTTCTGTTTTATGTACAAATTGGCTGGTGTTTCTAGCAAATCGTGGCACCACATAGAGGCAACCTCTTTGGTTCATTAACATCTAAATTTGCTGTATGAGAAACCATCATCATCATTTTCTTTTTTTTACATCAGCATTCTATGCTGGCATGAGTTAGAGTTGTCATAGTCCAAGTCGCTTCTTTCTAGAAGCCATTGCTCTCAGAAAGACTGGTGCTTGTACATTAAATTTTTGACTCAGTTTCTATGATTAGATGCCATTCCTATCACCAACCACTTTACAGAGTGTACTGGGTGCATTTTATCATGGTTTTGTTGGCACTCCGTCGCTTACGACGTCGAGGGTTCCAGTTGATCCGATCAACGGAACAGCCTGCTCGTGAAATTAACTCTACAGACACGTGTACCCTTAACGTAGTTCTCGGGGATATTCAGCGTGACACAGTGTGACAAGGCTGACCCCTTGAATTACAGGCACAAATTGTTCCCTTTAACATGGTACCAGCATGTTAAACTACGAGACTAATCAACTACCAAAATTAATTTAACTTTCTGCTTCGCTTTATGTAAATATGATGATTGGTGAAATATTGATGAAACATGGAGGACACATTAGGTCTGTTCTTTGGCATGTTGGTCCCACATGTTGGTCCCCCACACCGTGTTGAATCAGTGATGCCAAATAAGCAGTTCCATAACAGCTGTACCAAAATGTTCCGTACTCACTTGAGAGTGTGTCGAGTCCTCAATGAGTTAGTACTTAACGAACTTCATAATCCTATGCTACCTCTGCTTGTTTGCTAACCATTTTTAAAATACTGTTTGTGGATACTCAATTTATAATTTTGTTGTGTGGATCCCCAAAAATCTTATATGGACCCTCAGGGGACTCATGGACCCCAGTTGAAAACTGTTGCTTTAGAGTGTGGCTCTTTTCCGCATATATGAACTGCTGACAATGTGTGTGTGTGTGTGTATATATATATATATATATATATATATATATATATATATACACACATGTATGAGATGCACCATTTTGAGCGTGGCCATTGCCAGTACCGCCTGACTGGCTCCCGTAGGATTTTCGAGCGAGATCGTTGCCAGTGCCCCTGGACTGGCTTGTGCGGGTGGCACATAAAAGACACCATTTCGAGCGTGGCCATTTTCGTGCGGGTGACACGTAAAAGCACCCACTACACTCTCGGAGTGGTTGGCGTTAGGAAGGGCATCCAGCTGTAGAAACTCTGCCAAATCAGATTGGAGCCTGGTGTAGCCATCCGGTTGCACCAGTCCTCAGTCAAATCGTCCAACCCATGCTAGCATGGAAAGCGGACATTAAACAACGATGATGATGATGATATAAATTAGAAATGGAAACCGAAATAATAAATTGAACAATTAAATAATTTTATCATTAAATGACAAATTCAATTCAATTTTTATCCACACACACACACACACACACACACACACATATATATATATATATATATATATATATATATATATATATATAAAGTTGTAGTATATTGTCAACTTAATGTGACAATCCCAATAAGGGAGCACACTACTGCCGTTTAGCCCTAGGAAGCTGGACCGCTTCCTGTCAGCCTTGACACAATTACTGTGTCCTTAAGTTTGCGAGGGGGAGACAAGCTCCTCCACCCAGCCTAGCCAGCATTCAGGGACATGTTTCTGAGTCTTTGCTCATCATCAGCCTGAAGTAGCTTGCCAGTTGGATAGAGGAGCCCGTTTCGCCTTCGCAAACTTATATAAATCATAGTGAAGTTTATTCACTGATTTAGAAATATTATATTTCTAATTATATATATATATATATATATATATATATATATAAGAACACAAAACACACACACACACACTGTTTCTACCTCTATTTCTCCTAATCGAACTGAACGCACAAAAAAAAAACTATTTACAAACAAAACAATGTCGAAACAAAGAAATAATAGGATCTGTTTAACTCTCAAACACAGTTTATTTGATGCCATTATTATTAACAATAATACATTCTGTTGTGAATCTGCAAAAACTGTGTTGTTATCGGCTTTAGATAACTGATTTAGCCCCGAGAAACACTCTCCTCCATGTTGCTGGTATCATTTGATTATTTTCTCCTTTGTTTTGGGATTGTTTGTTTTGTGGGGTTTTTGCTTTTGTTATTGCGGCACTGTGGAACTATATGTGTGTATGGTGAGAGTATGAAGTTAAATCCCTTTCTGTTTGAGCCCCAGGCAGAACAATGAATCCAGTGGACCCCTGCTTCCACTCCATGCTACTTTCTGATCATATAATGGAAAAAAGAATTGAAGAGAAAGAGGGAGAGAGAGAGAGAGAGAAATATTGGATTGTTCTGGATTGTAATTTTGCATACATATAGATAGATAGATAGATAGATAGATAGATAGATAAATAGATAGACAATTAGACAGATGGATAGACAAGTAGATAGATGGATAGACAAGTAGATAGATATATAGATAGACAAGTAGATAGATAGATAGAGAGAGAGAGAGAGATAAGATAGATAGATAGATAGATAGATAGATAGATAGATAGACAAGTAGATAGATGGATAGACAAGTAGATAGATAGATAGATAGAGAGAGAGAGATAAGATAAGATAGATAGATAGATAGATAGATAGATAGATAGATAGATAGATAGATAGACAAGTAGATAGATGGATAGACAAGTAGATAGATAGATAGATAGTTATGATTGGATGCACTCAACGAGGGACAATTAAACTGCATAGGTTTCAACTCTAATGTTAAACATGCCATGGGTATTTCTTTAGCAACTGTCAGATAATGTGTTTGCTCCATGCTGGCCCTTTAAGCTGCATCAACAGGTTGCATCTATAATGTGGCGTCATGTGCTGCTGGATGCTGAATCATGTGTAACAAATGGAATGCAGGAGTACCAAGTGACACCCATGTTCTTTCCTCTTATGGTATATACGCATAGATATATATATATATATATATATGGAAAAAAGACAAAGTAGAAACTGCTAAAATATTTTTATAAAGAACATTTCAGTACCGGTTTCGATCCTTGAGATCTTTTCAACAGTATCTCAAGGATTGAAACCGGTTCTGAAATGTTCTTTATAAAAGTATTTTAGCAGTTTCTACTTTGTTTTTTTTCCATATATATCTACTCATGTGTTCCTCTTCAACCTTTTACATATATATATATGTTTATATGTGTGTGTGTGTGTGTGTGTATGTATATATATATATATATATATATATATATATATATATATATATATATATATATATATATATATATATATATATATATATATATATATACATAGATATATATATATATATATATATATATATATATATACATATAACATTTAGCTTCCTTGAACAGGATTTGCTTATCTCCACATACACACACTGAGATCAGAATGGGGGAGAATGAGGTTTGGGCGAGCAATGTCAGTTTGATTGAAATGATGTTATGTGGAACAGACAACTGCTTGCAGAAGATTTTTAGGGAAGCCCTTTCAAAGTAATTAATTCTTTCCATTTCTGTACCCCTCTTTCTCTCTCTCTCTCTCTCTCTTCACCTCTCTCCCTTTCTCTTCCCCCTGTCTCTCTCGCTTTTTCCTCTTTCTATCTTTCTCTCTCTCTTTATCTTTCTTTCCCTATCTCTTTGCCCCTCCCCACCACACTCTCTCTGAGCTGTGTAACTGTCTATCAGATCAATGCTCAGTTTAAGGAGCAACTAGAAAAAAAAAAAAAAGGTGCTCCTCTTTTCACCACCACCTTTTGTCCCCTTTTTCCTCTTAAATGTTCCTGCCCACCTGCCTCTCCGCCTCCCTCCTTTCCAACCTCTTTCTCTCTCTCTCTCTCTCTCTCTCTCTCTCTCTCTCTCTCTCTCTCACCCTTTCACCCACCCTACCCACCTGCCAATCAACCTACCTGCCACCTGTTTGAATGAAGAACTAAACCAATTCTCTTTGAGTGGGTGAATGAGTCAACAGTGAAAAGTCACTTGAAATTCCTTTGAGTTTGTAGGGTCTTTTTTATTTTTCAAAGAATTTTCATCATTTCATTCCTGAATGTATTTCAACAGGATCATAAAATTGTTTTGGGGATGAAAAATTTTTCAAACTTTAATTTAAAAAAAAATTTTTTTAATCAATTGGTTGATTGCTTTTTGTCATTTTCTTTCCTTTTTTTTGTTTTGCTTTGTTGTCTTATCATAGTCATTCTTTAATTAATTTATGTAATTAATTGCCTTTCATTTATCGAGTTTTGGTTTTTTTTTATAAGTTAGTCATGGGTTTGGTGCTACGTTTTCCCATCACTTTTGGCACGAATTTGCTTCCCAACTTCATGATTCTGGGTTCAGTCCCAATAAGTGGCACCTTGGGCAAGTGTTTTCTACTATAGTCTCAGGTTGACCTATTTTTTGAGTGGATTTGGTAGATGGAAACTGAAAGAAGCCCATCGTGTATATATGTATGTGTGTGTGTTTGTGTTTGACTTTTCTCCTCAACCATTGATTGACAACTGGTGATGGTTTGTTTACATCCCTGTAACTTAGCGATTCAGCAAAAGAGCCTGATAAAATAAGTGCCAGACTTTAACAAAATGATTAACAACTAGGGTCAATTTGTTTCGACTGAACCCTTCAAGGTGATGCTCCAGCATGGCTGCAGTCTAATGACTGAAGCAACAAGTAAAACAACGCTGTGTGTTTGTGTGCATAGATACACGTGTCTTTGTGCCTCCTTGTCTTAATGTCATGATAGTCGTAAACGAGCACCCCTGTCGTCCAAGCGGTGTCATTTGGTGCCAATCTTCCATGACAACAAGAGGGAAATATTACCTTGTTCAGAAAACAGGTGAGAGACAAAGGCTGGCAACAGGAAAGGCATCCAGCCATGGAAATCTGCCCTGTGGTTTCCATCCGACCGACCGACCCTTGAAAGCACAGAAACTGCAAACATTAAAACAAGGACAACAACGACAACAAGAATGACGGAATCAAAACTGTTTCAGATCTTAAAAAGAAAGCCATGAGCACTTGTAACGGTCCAGCCATCCAAACGACCATTCTTTTATAATAATGAAGTAATCCTCTTAGAATAATAACATCACAGTATTTATGGAAAAGAAAGCATGGAAATCCCAAATTCTTTATTAGTTTTGGTATTGGGTTAATGAAATGGAGGATGCTTCTTTCCAGAACATTTTGGTAGTTTTTGCAGTTTTACAAGAATCTCTAGTGGCTTTCAAAACAAATCTTTATTCTTCATCTCATTCTTCTTTCTTATTCTTAATCTTGTTACGCAAACTGCTTTCTTTCTTTCTTTTCATCCTTTTCTTTCCTTCTTTCTTTCTTTCTTTCATTCATTCATCCTTTCTTTCTTTATTTCTTTCCTTCTTTCTTTCTTTCCTTCTTTCTTTCTTTCTTTCTTTCTTTTCCCCATCATGAGATCTCCATCTTTCTCTCTTCCTTCTTATCTATTTTTCTTTCTCTCTTTCCTTTGTTTCCTTCTTTCTTTTCTCTTTCCTTCGTTTCCTTCTTTCTCTCTTTCTTTCCTGCTTCCTTCCTTCCTTCCTTTCTTTTCCTTCCTTCCTTTCTTTTCCTTCCTTCCTTTCTTTTCCTTCCTTCCTTCCTTTTCCTTCCTTCTCCTTCCTTCCTTCCTTTCTTTCTTTCTTTCTTTCTTCTTTTTGACTTCATCTTCAGATTCCCCTTTTTATTTTTTCTTTCTTCTTCCTACATTCCTTCTTCTCTCTCTATCTCTCTCCTTCTTCCTCTCTCTCTCCCCCTCTCTCCCTCTCTCTCCTTCTCTCCTTCTCCCTTTCTCTCTCTCTCTGCCTTCCTCATTTCCCTTCTCTCTCTCTCATCCTCTCTTTCATTCAATCTTGTTTTTGCCTTCTCCATCTGATCTTTTCTTCTTTTTCATTCTCATTCTTCTGTCTTTCTATCTCTCTTCCTCCTTTCTACCCTCTCTCCCTCTCCCTCTCTCTCTCTCTCTCTCTCCTCCTCCTCCACCTGTTGAAGTCTTTATTTCAATTTGATGATGACAATCAGATAACTCAATCTCAGACGCAAAAGTCCTATCTGCAACTTTTAAAAACCAATCATGGCATTAAACAAAAATAAAAACAAATAAAATAAAATAAAAACAAATAACTATATAAATATATAATAAACAAGTAAACGAATAAAAGTTTATAAATAAGTAAAACAGAAATACAAGGAAATGGGTTTTAGTTTTTCTTGTCATAGCGGCAAGAAGGAAAAACGGTTTGGAAAACCAGAACTGCTGTGAGCATTGTGTTCTAAATAATAATGATGATAATAATAATGATGATGGTGATGGTGATGATGATGATGATGCTTACAGGTGTTGGGAAGGCACTTGACAAGAAATGGAAGCAAAACAGAAAGAAGAAAAATAATGATAATAATAATGAATATTGTAACTTATACAAGAGGAAGAAAAAAATTATCCAATAATAATAATAATGATGATGATGGTGGTGGTGGGGATGATGCAGGTGGTAGTGGTGGTCGTCGTCATGGTAAAGATGATAATACTGGTGATGATGATGATAGTGGTATCGATGACAACTTGTTCCAACTGATTGTTA
>NC_142948.1:3640794-3648294 GCF_046866305.1 Octopus bimaculoides | reverse complement strand
GGTAGAGTAATATGCTTTATTTAAAAGCAGCAGAAATATAACAAAAAAACCGTTACTCTGAGTTTCACGTTCCCGTTCATCGGATGAACGGGAACGTGAAACTCAGAGTAACGGTTTTTTTTGTTATATTTCTGCTGCTTTTAAATAAAGTATATATATATATATATATATATATATATATATAAGGAAGGAGTAGAGGAGTGGTTATATATATAGACGTAGGGAGAGAGGGATATGTATATATAAGCAGTGGGGGGGATAAAATTTGAAGGAGAGAGAAAGGTTTATATAGGGAGGGAGAAAGAGACAGAGAGAGAGGGGGACCAAGTTTATGAATGTAGACAAAGTGAAAAGAAAAAAAAGAGGCGATTTATTTGCTTTCCCCGTCGTTTTGGGGAAAATTTGGTAATATGACGGATGGACGTACAGTTTTCACAAACTCTTTCACTTAATAAATAGTTATTTTTTAACATCGAAATATGTTTATTCTGAAGGTAAGACAGCCTTTTATCATTTTAGAATTAATATTTCTCTCTTTCTCACACACACATACACACACACCTTCTCTGTGGTCATATCCATATTTATGATATAATAATTTTATGATAATATTGAAAAAAAAGAATTAAGTTACTTAAAATTTTGGTAATTTTTTTTCCCCCCCAATATTTTAATTTTCTCTCTAAACACATATTCGTACATAGGTACACACATACAAACATATTAAACTTTAACATCACCAATGATGATAATAATAATGGTTTCTTTTCACCACGGGGGGACATTGCGAGAGCAGTCGATAGTTTGTGTGAGAGGTGAGTTATTTAGAAGATGAGGGGAAAATAGGCAAATAGTAATTTTGAGGGGAAATGGTTAAATCGATTCTTTTGACCCTCATACTTCCCTAGTACTTTACTTTAACGACACGCCTTAAGGATGAAAGAAGCACTTGCCTTTGATGGGATTTGAACTCAGAATGTAAAGAGCAAATGACAACTAGAATAATGATGCTTTATTTATTCGCTGCTAAGGGTTTGCAGGAAACATTGGGGACGGTACAGGACAATACAACTTGGAATTCCTAACATAAAAGCGGGTACAAATTAAAATAAATGAAACAGATAATTCCTATGAACCCCCACGAAACCACGGTCTCACCAGCCAAAGACGAGCCCTCTAGTAAGAATAATAATCCTTTCTGTTATAGGTACAAGGCCTGAAATTAGAGGGAAGGTGGTTAGTCAATTACATTGATCTTAGTTCTCAAATGGTACCCATTTTGGCGATCTTTCGTCTTTATCGACCCCCCGAAAGGATGAAAAGTAACGGAGACCTCGATGCAATTTGAGTGTAGAATGTAGACAGACGAAATGCCGCTAAGCACCTTTGTCTACCTGAGGGTTTCCAAGAAGAAGTTGTTTCTAATTTAGTCCCCAAGGCCAGTCATTTTAAGGGAAAGAGGTTAGTCAATGCTATCAACTCCAGTACTTGACTGTTACTTTATTTTATCAGTCTTGAAAGATAAAGTTAACCGCGGATCTTTCTGATTTGACGGGCGCCACTTTTCATTTATGTTTTATGTCGTGTTTTTGGTACCGAAACAACCGCGGCTGGATTTGAACTCAGAACGCAAAGAGCGGGAACAAATATCGTAAAGAATTTTGAGGAGGGGGTAATCGATCACATCCACTGGTACCTTCTTTTATCGATTACTTGACTGGTATTTCATTTAGTAGATTACTACTTGATTCGTACTTTATTTGGCGAAAGTAAAGAATACGTACACCCGGTGTTTAGGGTTAGGGTTTTTGTTACGCTGAAAACGGGTGGTGTACGTATTCTTTACCTCCGCCCTTTATTTTATCGACCCCCGGAGAGACTGAAAATTAAAATTGATCTCAATGGGATTCGAACATAGAACGTAATGAGTTGAAAGAAATACTTCACAGCAATTAGTCAGACGCTTAGAAGATTCTTCCAAAATCGGTTCGGTCCATTATTTTGTCACCAGGACCATTGTTGAGGAACTGCGTTTGCAATAACAACAACAAAATAATAATTAAATAAAATATGGAATGGGGAGAGAAATATGGCGCAGGCGTGGCTGTGATTAAGAAAGAAACTCGCTTTGTAGCCACATGTAGCCGAGTTCAATCACACTGCATGGAAACTTTGGACAGGTGTCTTATAACTATAATCTTGTTAGTGTATCTGGGAGATAGAAACCGTGAGGAAGCCTGTCATGTATATATATATATATATATATATATATACTCTTCCATATCGGCTAACTCTGATGAGCGTAAGATTATATAATCGGATTGTTACCAAACACTCCATTGTATTCCTTGTGTGAAACCGATTGGTAAGATCAGCCGTCATAAATATGTAATACTATATATTTAGGATGGTATATCTCCGTTTAGTGATGGCTGTCGTGAGCCCTATATTTATTCTGTGACAGCAAGCTACAACATGCATAGGTCTGAATTGGACTAATGTTTCACATTAACCGAAACGAGATATTTTACTACAATGAATGAAAGACGAAGTCCCAATATTTTCAATAAAATTACCGGTACAGGCATAACTGTATGGTAAGTAGCTTGCTTACCGACCACATGGTTCCGGGTTCAGTCCCACTGCGTGGCACCTTGGGCAAGTGTCTTCTACTATAACCTCGGGCTGACCAAAGCCTTGCGAGTGGATTTGGTAGACGGAAACTTGACAACTGATACTGGTGTGTTTATGTCCCCGTAACTTAGCGAATCGGCTAAAGAGACCGATAGAATAAGTACTATTTTTACAAAGAATAAGTCCTGGAGTCAATTTGTTCGACTACAGGCGGTGCTCCAGCATGGCCGCAGTCAAAATGACTGAAACAAGTAAAAGAGTAATATATAATTTTTCCTTTCATTTTTCTATCAATATACTTTGGGGAAATAAGTGTCGAAATGATGTCTATTCATTTGAAAGTAAAATTTTTGGATAGAGATGGATGTTTCGTTTCAAAAAGTTTCCGAGATTGAAGTGGGTTTCTCTTTTATTCTTCGTTTTTGTTGCGTTTTTTTCCTTCTTTCTTTTTCATTCATTCAGTGTTAGTGGGTGGTGTAATGGCGGGGTGATGGTGGCGAGTGTCGGTTTGTGTGAGAGAAAAATACTTTTAATATATTTATTATGTTTTGCATGTTATATTGGTCGTCGTCTTTTTTTTTTTTTTTTTTGAAGTTGTTTATACAATATATGTGCGCTAGATGTGTATATGTTACGCACATAGACGAATATAGAGAGGAAGTATGAAAACGGGGAAAAAAATTGTTTGGGCCATTTCAATAATCACTGGATCCATGCATGAGAAGTGTTGTATGTATCTATCTAACTATATTTGTCTATCTATCTATCTATCTATCTATCTATCTACCTATTTATCTATTTGTTTATCTATCTGTTTATCTATCTATCTATCTATCTATCTATCTATCTATCTATCTACCTATTTATCTATTTGTCTATCTATCTGTTTATCTATCTATCTATCTATCTATTTATCTGCGTGCGCGTGTATATGTCTATATCTATGTGTATGCACCTACATACAGTGTAGGTGTGCATCTATCTATATTTTTGCATGTATGTGTATATTAAAGTTACCGGCCTTATTTCTTATCTAACTTTAATATATACTGCTTACAGTGTGTTTCTTTCTCCGGTTTATATTTACGGACAATCGATCGTTATATATATACATACATACATACAGGCACGCACATACATTGTATTTATATTGTACATATGTGTGTGTATGCTTACATATATATGTCCCATATGCATACGTACTAAACTTACCTATTTATATTCATATATATGTGTGTATATATACATACACACCCTCGTGTGTGTGTATGTATGACTATATTGGTTAATGTGCCATTTCTTAACACGTTAAAGAAATCTCCATAGCTTTATGGAATAGTAAAGCACGGGAAGAAAAAAATATATATAAGAGAAAAGTAATAAAGATACTTTCAAACATTTATATAAAATAAAAATACAGATCGTAAGTTATCAAATAGAAAAACGTGAAAGTATTTTGATAATGCATAAAAGATGTTTACTTCAATTTTGTAAAAGTATATTTACAATTCGATAGCCTGGTAAGAGTGGAAAATCAGAGTAAATCGAAGTGATTGGTGAATGTGAGAGAGAAGTGAGTCTCTGTTCAATGATAGGAGAAAGGGAAAAAGGTGATTGCTGTGTGAGTAGGACTTAGAGCTTTCTCTCAGAAAAGAGAGAAGATCTGCAGGGTTTGAGCAAAGATAGTGTTCCAGATGAAATATTACAGCAATATTTTATTTACGAACATATCTAAAAACTGAATTGGCCTCTTAGATTAATTCAGAAGTTTCATAGAGTTTGGATTACTTTATACAGAGATCTACTTAGCTTATGATAATTGCAAATCGTATACATCTCTCTCTCTCTCTCTCTCTCTCTCTCTCTCTCTCTCTCTACATACTCACACATAATGGACTTCTACGCAGTTTCTATCCACCAGACTCACTTACAAGGCATTGGTCGGCCTGGGGATACCCAGGTGACGCACATTGGACAGGTACCAGAAACCACACAATGGCAAAACGGGCTTCTTAATCACATAGCTATGCTCACACCTTTTAAGCCTTTAGCTTGTCTTAGTGTTTCTAACAGAAAATAGATTTCACTCCTATTTCAGTGTTCAATGATTGCTAGCTAAGTAAACAATTGCAGCCTTGATAAACACGATTGTTCCCAAAATACCATGATTTAACAACCTGCCATGCTGCCCATCCCCGTATGTATGCGATGAAATAACATATAAAAACCATTTGGTTAAGAAAAAGAAATAGCTTGACGCTTAATAAGAGTGAATAAAAACTCTCTCTAAAGAAAGAATATATATATAATTGAGAAATTGTACAAAATGTATAAATGGATGATGAGTAAAGCACCGGCACAGTTGAGGTAACAGTTTTAATAAAATAGGAGATGGAATGTGTAATAGACTTTATTGGGTACAACACGTTTCGACCCTTTCTGGGTCTCTGCAGGTACATCAGTAAAAAATCTCACTAGAGATTTCCTGAGTCGGCTTAGGGTACCGCTAAATGCCCACCAAATTCTTTGTTTTTATGTTCTTTTTTTGTTTCTGACTTTTATATATATTTTTTTCTCTTGCTTGAGAATCTTAAAATTCCAACAGTCATTGCAAAGAAACAAGGAAGGCGCTGTCGAAGTGGGGGAAGTATCCTCCTCTTGTGGATGATTAGGGGCCGGAAATTGGTGGATGGAACTACGTGGTGCACTGTCCTGTCAGTGGAAAACAATAATCAGGCAAAGGGGATACTTGCCTTTGGCGGCGAGGGTGACATCAGATCTGTGGGGGTTCCCCAACTGGCCCTTATCGAAGGTTGTACTGTATCAGGAGAGTAGTGAGGTGTATGTAAAATAAGGTACCAGTTAAATACTGAGGGTTGGGTGTTGCAGAAATCTAACATGGGTTTTTCTATCCCCACCAAATTGTTTGCAGGTTTCTAGCAACATTAGACAGTGTTTAACATGAATCTGACAGCTTTATTTATTTATAAATCTTTTTATTTATTCCTTTTGAAAATTTTTTCGTTGTTGTTATTATTATTATGATTATTATTATTATTATTATTATTATTATTATTATTATTCCTTCGTAGTGATTAGAAATAACTTTTTTTTAAAGGTATCTGATGGATTTTAATATAATTTTATAATATATATATATATATATATATATATATATATATATATATATATATATATATATATATACTTATGTATATATATATATATACTTATGTATATGTGTATATAGATGAATAAATATTTATGTGTGTGTTTGTATGTATGTACAGAAGCCTACCTTCATTTATTTATTTATTTTTTAATTATCATTATTACATTAATTGAAAAGGAAAATATTCAATAAACAAATATTTCCATTTTCTTTCATTTTCATGTAGCCCATCATTTATACCAATGTATTTAGTTGCTTAAAAATTCCAAAATCAGAAAAAAATAGACACGTGTATATTTGTCAATAGAGTAGGTTACTAATCCTAAGATGCACATTATTATAGAACCATTTCAGCCAATCTTACCAATCAGTTTCACACAGGAAATTTGGTAATTTGGTGATTACATACATAATATCACACTCATCAGAGTAGCTAGCATGGAAAAACTGGTGACAGCTCTCTGCTAATGGACGTCGGCAAATGTCACTTCTGGTTTGTGGATCCTGTGAAAAAAAGACAGAATGAACCTGTGGGAGACAATCAGAGGAAGACTCTATCAAGAGTTATGTTCCTTGTCTTAAAAAAGAAAAAGTGGTAACTTCCAGCAAAGTGAGGTTTGGGTGTGGGCAGTGAGGTGTTGATGTGTGCAGGAGGTTATCAGAAGGAGATGAAGGGGCAGCACCCAAGCGTTAAATGCATGTGTACGTATGGCTGGGTGTGGTCAGTACTATGCTGGACTCTGGGGTTGTTATAGCGAAAAGACTGATGGCTCTGACAAGCACAGCGTTAAGTAGTCACCTAATTTCCTGTGTGAAACCAACTGGGAAAATCTGTTGAAATGGACCAACATTAAGATTACTATACCCACTTTATTGACAAATGCACAAGTGCCTGTTATTTCTGACTTATAGATACTTAGATGACTATATGTGTGTGTATATATATATATATATATATATATATATATATATATATATAGTGAGTGTGTGTGTTTGTTTTTTTAATTCTTATTGGTTTGAAATCTGACCAAACGTTGTCTTAGATGTGGTTACCTGACTATTTCTTCCTTCAGAAACAGTAATGCTGCCTCCTGGAGTCCTAAGTCCAATGCTACTTTCAGGTACAGAATTTCATACAATCTATGTTCTCCAAGCATCTGTATGTGTCTGCATATGTGTGTGTGTTTGTGCGAGTATGTTTGCGTGAATATGTATGTGTGCGTTGTGAGTGTTGGTTGAAAACAAAAACAACAAAAAACACTCGCACGACTGGTGTTGTTTTTTTTAGCAATGTCTCAGTGTAGCACTAATGGCTAGTTTCATATATATATATATATATATATACACACACACATCATGTGACCAACCAGTATATCAGAAGTTGTTACACATCCCTGGTCATAATGCGCTTTGCATTGTTGTAGCTTTTTGAACAATGCCACCCTACTCCACTGGCCAGGTGAAGAGGCCAGCATTCCCTGCTGATCGAAAGGGGGCTACTGGAGCAATGTGAAATGTATTTTGCTCAAGAACACAAGATGCTGCCTGGTCTGGGAATCGAGCTCACATTGTAGCAATCATGAGCGCAACATCCTAACTGCCATCCATCTGTCTATCTATCTATCAATCTATCTATCTGTCTATATATATATATATATATATATATATATATATATATATATATATATATATAT
>NC_142948.1:3633294-3635794 GCF_046866305.1 Octopus bimaculoides | reverse complement strand
TCTTTTAATAATTAATATTATGCTCTGTATTCACCTGAAGCAGATGTTTATTGAGTTCTAACAATTGGTTTTTAGTATTGCTATGTGTAAGCAAAAATCATACAGTATTCACATTTTTACAGTTGTAACCTTAATCCTTTTTTGGTTCATTATTTAGTGCTAAGGTAGGTTTTTTTTTTTTTTAAAGACAAAAATTTTTCAAGCAGAGAAAGAATTTGTATTCTTCAAATTTGATTTGTTTTAAGAGGAACAATGAAATCTAAGCCAAGACTTTACGGATCGTCAAGCCTGCAACAATTATACTCCTATGGTTATCTATATTCTCATGCAATTCTAATGATGGAACTGCTCTTTGTGCCCAAAATGTATGGAGGAGGAAAAGGAAGAAGAGGTTGAAACAAGCAAACAAATATTTGTTTGTGTATATTTTTTTTTTTTTTGTTTTTTACTGATACATATATACACTCATACTTCTGTGTGATACTTTACTTGCAAGAAATAACAGCCAAGCTTTTCTCATATTAAGTACAGTAGTCTTAACAAAAAAAAAGTGAAGGATGTTTTGAATAATGCACAATGCCTGAAATATATGAAGGAGCAATCGCTGCTTGAACACCTTCAACCATTGGCCCTCTGAATTATGAATGATTTGGGGGCTGAATCACAAGGATTGGCTAATGTAGTCTTAGATTGATTGTGCCTGAAATGGGCACAGTCAGAACACACTGTTTGATCATGGCTCCGCTGGACCAGAGATGGCTTTGATTTAAACATTTATGTCACATTGGATTGTGTAGTCCTAGATACACTGTGACTGAAAAGAAGGGTCGTTGTTGGGACATATTTAACCTTTAGCACGCTGAAGGCAAATCGTGTTGTCATTTGAGTTTTCTCCCCTCTCAATGCGACACAATGCATCTGTGGCTACAGTGACGGGTTTGCCTTCATCTGTGGTGTCTATGGCGGTTGGGAAACAGTATTTTTTATATCACATCATTCAACAGAAAAGCAAAAAAAAAAACACACCTAAGAAGCCACTTACCTGACTGAATGTGTGTTGGTGTCTATGGCGATGGTCGTGGTTGGGAAACAGTATTCTTTATATCACATCATTCAACAGAAATTCCAGAACATCAGTTTATGTAAATTATTTATATTTCAATATTTCTTCCTGGCATTTTTATCTCGTCAGCCAAATCTATTGATACGCTAGCGGAAGAACCGTTTTTATTTATTTATTATTCCACAGGTGAATTATGTTGTTTCCTGCCTTGAAGTCTTAAAAGTTAAGCTTAAAAATATTATGTTGGCGGCGTTTGAATTTTTGTTACGTAGCAGCTGTTAAAATATATATTAGTTTTTATTGATATTTTTATTTTCATTTCCGATCTTTTGCTGTTAGGAAGGAAAAAAAAAAAAAGAAACTTTTTTTTTATTTTGAATCATTGTTAACATAAACAAACTTTCGTTTTAAGTCTGTTTATGTGTGTGTGTGTGTGTGTATGTGCCTGAATGTGTTTTAATATATATGTGTATGTGTTTGCGTTTTGTTCTCCAATATAAAATTGTTCCTGAAAGAATGTAATTTTTCCTCGTGTTTGTATTCCAGAGTTTAGGTTGATAGCATTTTTATTGTGGCAATGAATGGCAGAACCAGAAGAGCATTGGAGAAAATAATCGGGGAGAGTGTCGGGCAAATAAGATAATTGGTAGAGCATCAGGATAAGATTAATTAATCAATTGGAAGTCAGACAAACGAAATAATTAGTTCAAATTCTGTCTCGGCTGATATACTTTTCATCCTTCCAAAATCAGTAAAATAAAAAAAGGAGGTGCATAAATGGTGAGAGGAGGGAAGAGGTGGATAGACATAATAAGCAAAGGTGGCACCACCAGCATGGCCATAGCGAAATTATAGAGAATCAGAAATCAAAAAAAAAAGTGAAGGAATAAGAGTCTTTGATGCCACAGTGTTACTACTAGTTGCTGCTTAATTCTGTCGTTTAAGCCTCGTCTCTGTCTTTGTTTTAAACACTTTGTTAAAAGATCGTTAATGGTTTCGCTTTGTGAGAATTCACCACTTTTATCACTGCTCTTATAACCATCATCATCATCATCATCATTATCATTGTTATTGTCATCACCTCTACATTCATTTCTCCATGGCAGCATTATTTGGAGCTAAAATATATTTATACATACATATATCATCATCATCATCATTTAACGTCCGCTTTCGATGCTAGCATGGGTTGGACGATTTGACTGAGGACTGGTGAACCAGATGGCTACACCAGGCTCCAATCTGATTTGGCAATATATATATATATATATATATATATATATATATACAAACTTTGAAGCACAAAGTGAATTGGTATTTTACAGAAAATAAAGGAAATCTTGAAAGCAGAATAGCTGTGGAGACAGCTTACAAAATCGGTTAAATACCCTTAGAAAACAGAAATAAGTGACCAGCGACTGCTACGGAGAACTGAAT
>NC_142948.1:3568294-3630794 GCF_046866305.1 Octopus bimaculoides | reverse complement strand
TCTGCCAAGGCAACACCAACATCCTCTCAACAATTAGCCAAAGACGATTTTTAAAATGAGAATATCTGAAATAAACTCGACTGCTCTCACAAACGAGAATACTAAAAATGACTCGACCGCTCTCAAAAACTAAGTAAAAGAATCAGAAAAATAATCCAGAATCCTTGTCCAGTAACAAATCGATCCCTAAATCTAATTAGTTCGTGCCAGTTACGAGGCCAAACATCCCTGAAAGTTTCATCCAAATCCATCCAGCAGTTCTTGCAATATCTTGTCCGTGGACAAATATAACTGAAAACAATACCTCTGCCTTCGCTAAGGCGAAGGTAATAATAATAATAATAATAACAATCCTTTCTAATATAGGCACAAAGCCTGAAATGTTGGGGGATGGGAACCAGTCAGTTACATCATCCCACCCAGTTCACAGCTGGTGCTTTTTTTTATTAACCCACAAGAGGATAGAAATCAATGTTGATCTCAACAGAATATGAACTCAGAACATAAAGCCAGATGAAAATTCCACAAAGCATTTTGTCTGTTAACAGGCTTGCCATCTTTAATGGTAATAAAAATGATAATGTGTGTGTGTGTGTGTGTGTATATATATATATATATACATTCAACTGGCCTTTGTTTAGAGATTTCGCTTGTATTTTAGTAGAATTAAATGGATATAACTTAATGAGATAATATAACCCCTATAAAATAATCAACAAATGAATTAATCCATTTTATATACCTACTGTTGCCAATTTTATAGCCCTTATTAACAAGTTATCATGTGTTTGGTCAGAAATAGCTGCCAAATCTATAAATCGCACCTTACAGTCTTAAACAAAGGACCCTTCGGGTTATATTAGTCCCAGATACTTTTGGCATAAAAAGCTGAGATGGTCTTGATCAAAATGCTGTTTAATCACAGATTTACTCTATCTTGATTGACTTAGGGTTAAACAACCATGAAAGTAAGTCAGGGAGTCTACTTTGTTACTTAACCTGCTGGAAATAGCAGCCATAATCTTTCTAATATCACATCCCTGACAAGTGATAAAACATTGCATGATATGGTGTTAGAAATATCCCTGGAGTATGTATCCTGGAATGGTCCTCGGGTACCTTTAGAAGAGTAGTCCACCCTACTGCAAGTATTTGGGCCAAATTTCCAGACTGAAGATATTTTGGGAGTAAATAAACAACAACAACAACAACAATACCAGCATGACCAGCAGTGGCCACCACTACTTGAAGCTTTGTGAATGAATTTCTGCCTCTTTTTCATCTTTGTCTTCGTTACACTTGATGTCTGTATTCATTAACAAATGTTTGTCATCTTATCTCCATTTCATCTTGTGTGTTGTACAACAAAAAAACTGTCCTGTATTTGCCATCGTGTGTCGTTTTTCTCTCTCATCAAGTTGTTAATTATTTTCATTATACCTCTATATCATTATACCTATTTCATTAAAAAGTCTGTCATTTGAATTTCATTACCATTTTCATCCATTTCCTTCATTTCATTTTATTCATGGCATCAGAATACCATAAAGGGGTTTTTGTGTTCCTAAAATATTTACAATCTTTATCAATTCATCGTGTAGATGTGGCAATGTATTTCTTGACCAGATATTATTTCAGGCCAGATAATGACCACATTGCTTGTTTAGCTTAAAATTTAGTTTCCAATGTTTCTTCTTTTACTCAACAATATATATCTTCATAATTTGATGAGGAAACATTGGTAATTTTTTGAAATTTGTTGAGAGAAATTGATAATTTTTTCATTAAGAACAATCTGTTGTTTTAGAATATGACTCTTCATATTCTGTTACATTTATCAAAGACATGACAATATTTAAATAATTAGCTAATTCTCAATTAAATCAAAGGAATAATTAAACAAAATCTAATTTATTTCATAAGAATTTACAAATTTTACGAGAATGTGAAATATTTCATTTTTAACTGTAGAACTCAAAGAAGATGAAACCATAAATACTAGCATATATGTATTGGATCAAAAACTCATTGCTTATAAGCTGATATTCCTAGCTCTGAGTAGGGCGGTGAGCTGGTCAAATTGTTAACACACCCGATGAAATACTTAGTATTCAAATTCCGCTCAGGTCGATTTTGTCTTTCGTCCTTTCAGGGTTAATAAAACAAGTACCAGTTGGATACTGGGGGGGGGGGGGGGTCGATGTAATCGACTTAACCCCTCCCCCAAAATTGCTGGCTTTGTGCCAGAATATGAAATCATTATGAGTAGCTCTAATTAAAGCAGCAGCTGGTAAAATCATTAGCATGCTGGGCAAAATGCTTAATGGTATTTTGTTTTGTTTGATGCTCTGAATTCAAATTTTGCTGAGGTCAGCTTTGCCTTTCATTCTTTCAGGGTCTACGAAATAAGAACCATTTGAGTACTGGGGTTGACTTAACTGCCTCTCCCAAAATTGCTGGCCTTGTGCCAAAATTTGAAGCCAGTATTTAAAGCACTGAGTTCTACAATTAAAAACAAAAAAGATGAATAATTATTTTCCTATTTTTCAATTTTATTCTACAAATAAATAAATATGAGAAAATTTACTTTGCTGAATTTTGAAAATTATACATATTTCGAAAATGTTCATTTGCTAACGAGCAAACTTATCTCCTCCCTTCGAAATAATTACCTTTCAAGAAATACAAGTTAGAACGTACCTGATGCTATGTCCCTTAAGGGTTGTTCTTGCTCCCTTTTATATATATATATATTTTTTTTTTTTAAACACCTGTTTCTAATTTGAATTTTTTTTTTTAATTAGGAAAGTAAGTATGTCTAGATATTTAAACTAGAAAATAGACTGTAAGTATTTATAGGTTTTCATCTCCTATTCAAGAATTTCCATATTTTATAGATTTCTTTTTATATGTTAAATTAAAAGTTAATAAGGGCACTTGATTAGCATATTCGGTAGAGTGACAAAGAAAAATTACTTGTGGGATTTAGTTACATGTTACATGTCTTTTTTCCTTCTATTTTTGTCTTGTTTTTTTTTTAGAAAAACTTTCTGAGTTCAAATCCCACCGTTCTTAAATTTGCTTTCAGTCCATTAGGTAAAATACTGGAATCTGTTAAACCACCTGTTCCCCACCCATCAACATATTTGTAATCTTGTACACCTTCGTTAGTAACTGTTGGTGTAAGTTAATGAGCTTGCTAAAAATTTAGCCCTTTAATTAAATTAAGATCACACCATGCAGATATATATATGTCTGTGTGTTTCCGTCTGTATATATTTGTATATATATATATCTCTGTGTGTGTGTGTGTGTGTGTGTGTGTATATATATATATATATATATATATATATATATATATATATATATATATATGTATATATTATACTTGTCTTTGCATAGTCAGGCGTCTTGCACATTACAGCAGCATTGCGCTCCTGAAATTCCATACCACTTGGAATCCTAAAAGAAAATATATTTTGTGATATAGAATTCCATAATTAACACAAAATTTTTCCATGGCTGCAACACTTCTGTATTGCAGGAATTGCTTCGACACATACACACAGGTAAATTCAGTGATATATACAACAGCATAGTTTCTCTTTTAATGTCTTATATTAACTTTATTTAGTATAACTTTCATACTATTTCATAGCTTTTGCTCAAAAAATAGTTGAAATTTGATAATTTAGTATTTTCAAACCAAAAAATTTTTACATTTGAAGAATATTTTTTAGATTTTTTTTTTTTTTTTTTTATTCAAGATTTAAGATATTTTGAAGATCTAACATCTTTTCAATGATTTTTTGTTTTTAAAGATAAATCGAAATAATATCTCTTGGAACTGACAGGTATTCAAATTAAAAAAAAAATGACTTCAAATGTTGTTTTTTTATTTCTGCTTTTTCATCCCCTTCTTTTTGCATTGTCACATTTGAAGTGACTGTGTCCACCGCCTGAAGGAGAGAAAGGAATGGTCTAAACAATCCTCGAAGAATTCTCTTTGAATACTCATTGACTTTGTTACCTACATTGCTTTTATCATCGTTATTATTATTATTATTTTTATTATAAATGAATTAATTTTTTTTATTTTTTATTTAATGCTATGGTTGCATTTCCAGGCTGTCCCTTTATCCTGATTTCTACTTCCATTGTCCATCCTTTGAAAACACGGAACTTTCAAAAAGTGATGGGTGAGTCCTTCAGGGCCTTATCAATAAACAAATAACAGCACATTACAGCTCTCCTTGCTAATTGGCTTTTTTTTTTTTTTTTTTTTTTGTTCGTTTACCCTTCATTGATGAAAGAAAACGATGAATGAGACCCTTAGACCCTTTTAATATCATCATCGGACCCTGTTCAATAACAAATCACCTTATCACTGCTTCTCTCAGCCTCACTCCCTCTTAGCGAGACATTTAGTCAAGTAACACCTCTAGTTTGTATGTTAGACGGATGTCACATTCACACCGCTGCCAACCTACTTTTCAAATTTTGTTCGTTTGGTTGTTGTTAATAATGATTATTATAATTATCGTTATTATTAATAATAATTGATGTTTGTTATTGTTGACACGAAAGCACTGAAATAACCTTGAGCTATCGTTAAAAGTACCTACACTGAAAACAAACCAGAAGTCATACTTAGAGCACATCTATTGTTAGTACTGACTATTAAATTAGTACACCTCATTTTAAGGTATCACTCTTTGGATTTCTAGACATTCTTTAACATTTCCCTGACATTTATTCGACCATTTTATCTATCATTGGGTACTGAACTTTATTTAAAATTAATCTCTTATATTGTTATTGCTAAAAAAAAAAAAAAAAACTCTTTTGCTTTTAATTTTATGTTTTTTGTTACAAATATTTTCCCTTTTTTAAAGTACTGTTGTACTCATATCAAGAAAAGGTAAATATTACATGAATCACACAGAAAGGGTTGTTGACTCAGATTAAAATATATTTTTCCAAAATATGGTCAGGAGAAAGACTAATGTAATCTATAACAGACATAGCGACCAATTACTTTGGGGGCAAACATTTTGGTCCCTTCAGCCCTTTTTTGAATATATACGGAAGTCCATTCACAGCTTCATAGAGTCTATAACAGACACGGTGACTTTGGAGACACACATTTCAATCCTCTTAGCACGCTTTCACCTCTAGCACGCTGAATGCAAATCATGTTACCATATGAGTTATCTCTCCCTCTTGATGCAACACAATGTGCCTGCAGCTACAGGGGAGAAAACTCATCCAGCAACAGAATTTGCTTTCAGCATGCTAAAGGTTAAGTATACATAAGTCCATTCATGTCTTCACAGTCACATCGCCTTTATTCCTTGCCATTCACAAAGATTTCACTGAAATATTTCTGTACAATAAATTTAGCTTAGGTTATGATGGCTTTTGTTTTGTTTTGATTTTTTTCTTTTTTGTTCTTTTCACATTTTCTTTTCTTTTTGGGGGTGTGGTAGGGTTGGTACCCACACTCTCTGTTCGTTGTGTGGTTCTGCAAATTTAGTAGTTTTGCATGATTTGTTGAAAAAGGATTTCAGCCACAGAAAACTGTCATTCATTACTTTGTTTAATCAACCAAAAAGTTAAAATCAAACACACACACACGTATATGTGAATGCACATGGCCTGTATATAAATACAGAGATAGATTATGCATATATGCATATTTATAAGTATATATTTGTATGTATGTGTGTATATATATATATATATATATATATATATATATATATATATATATATATATATGCATCTGTGTGTGTATATATATATGTGCATATTAGCTAAAAGGTCAAAAGAAAAAAAAGCAAACAAACAGATTAAGAAATAAAGAGAGGGTCTTGGCATAGTCATTGCAGTGAACTAGCTGAGTCATTAGAGCCTCCTACTATTTGTTCCGGCTCTCTACATCCTGAGTTCAAATCTCATCAAGGTCAGCTTTGCATTTCTATCCTTTCAGGGGTTGATAAGAATGGTACTAAGCCAGAAGGGAGAACTGGCAGAACTTTTGGTGCCAAGAAGGGCATTAGAACCTGTAGACCCTTTCCAAAACAGTCCCCTCATTCACCAGCTCCTGTTGCAAATTAGTTGCCCCAGTTCTCTGTTGTTACTGGATTTGTTGAGTATATAAACAAATTGGTTGCTTCTTTTCTCTGGGATTAGTCTAAATTGATGTAGACACCTCTGATGAGGACCCAATAAGGTTCAAGAATCAATTAAGGTTGCTCATTAGTTTTTCAATCGATGAAGAAACAAACAGCTAAATTAGCCCTGTTTTCTGAAGAAAAAAGAAAAACTTGCTCAAGCTTATGCATAAATGCGCAGTTACTTGGCCGGCTCTTTCCTGTGGAGGCCCTTTTTTTGTCTCAGCTGTAATTACAGTGAATATACCTCTGGCAGTCGTCATGGTTTTTCAGGTTTTATCTACTGTAAATGCTTTAATGGTTTCATGTACGATTCTGAATTAATGGATGGTGGCGGCAGTGGGAGGTGAATAAACGAATTATAAAACCAAAAACAAGAAAAGAAAAACAAAACAGCTTATATGTATTGGGTATTGAATAATTTGACAATATATATATTTTTTGCGTTCAATGAAATGCATCAGTAAATTTTTTAGTCATATCGAATATACATATATATATAGATGTGCGTACATTGACAGATATGTATACATGCACACACAGACACATTCAATATGAACAAAACATTTCCTCTATATTATTGAACAATATATATGTATATGTATGCAGCTGTGTATATATGTGTATGTGTATATATATGTAGAGAGAGAACCCATCAGAATAATATTTACAGTTTTAATTCTTTATGTGAGAAGATATAAAAAAAGAACAATTGCCGGATTAATGGAATATGGATGTAAATAACTGAATGTTAATAATAATTATTATTATTATTATTATTATTATTATTGCTATTATTGAATGAGCAGCAGAGATAACCTGTAGAGTATATCTTGTTTATTAATTACATGGAGAACGACATAGAAAAAAATTTACATTTTGTTATACTCGTTATTATTGTAGCTAGAAACTATTAATGTCATTAGTTAATTAGCTCTTGTTTAAAATGGCTAACATGCCATTTATTTCTTATTTTGTTTCTTTTGTTTTGGCTCTCTTTTTTTTTTTTTATTCCTGTCATCATTCTCCTTAATGGTATTGTCATTGTCATCATCACTGCCAGCATCATCGTCATCATCATCATCATTGCTGTCTTCGTTATCATTAATAGTGATTTTAATTGTTCATTCCAAGAGTGTAATGGGTTAAACACAATTGGATCTTTTGTTTTGTTCTCTTGGGAGGAGGAGAATTTTTTTTTTCTTTTCTTTACTGGTTTCAGTCATTAGATTATGGCCAGGCTGGGGCAACACCTTCAAGGGTATGTTCAGTTTTTGTTTTTTTTTTATTTTTGTTTTTTCATTGATTATATCAACGAGTGTATTGATTAGTCTTATGCTCATATTTTTATGTTTCAACTGAACGGTAAGTGCAACTGGGTTATGTCCCTTAAGAGAGTAGTGTCTCTTTCATGGACTTGAATACTGCAAAGCATTTACACCACTTTACACAAACACATATATGTCCATATCTATCTATATGTATATATATGTGTGTGTGTGTGTATATGGTATATATGTATGTATATGTGTGTGTGTATATATATATATATATATATATATATATATATATATATATACGTGTATATATGGTATATATGTGTGTGTGTGTGTGTATATATATATATATATATACCGGAGTAAGCACATAAATGTGCAACAAGGTGGAAAAAAGAGTACTCAAATACCAGAGGTAGAGTAATATGCTTTATTTAAAAGCAGCAGAAATATAACAAAAAACTGTTACTCGGAGTTTCACGTTCCCGTTCATCGGACAGTTTTGAAATGCATCAGTAAAGAAAACTGTCCGATGAATGGAAATGTGAAACTCCGAGTAACAGTTTTCTTTATGTTTCTGCTGCTTTAAAATAAAGTATATATATGTATATATATATATGTATGATGCAGTCATGAACATGAAGTGTGTGTGTATGTGTATACACCACTTTTTTCTTGTTCAAAACTAATATCAAATGTTTGTATTCTTTTCATTATTTCGTTCACATAGCTGTTATTCTTTCTCATATGCAGTCTTCATTAAAAGAAGAAAACGTACGGCTTCCTTGTAAATATTTCATTTCCATTGTTGGTTATGGGTTGATTAGGTCTGTAAATATTAATACTTGCATCCACACATTACTTTCAGATCTTACATTGAGCCACATTAGAAATAAATATAACATAAATTTGGAAATGAATTCTGCGTTGCACCATTTTTCTAACAAACATTTTAAATTTTGGTCACAGCTGCTGCCTTTTAAATAAATGGGGAAAAAATCTACCAATTATTATCAGTTTTACTAGTTTAGTAAACATTATAAATTCTATATTTCTATGCCTTTTCGTTCATTCTCTGCTGCTAATAATGGTTGGTCTGTTGAACGGTAAACACTAAATTGATATTAGAAACAAAATTCTTGAGTTTTATTCAACTAGAGTGGCTGTGTGCTAAGTAGCTTGCTAACCAACCACATGGTTCTGGGTTCAGTCCCACTGTGTGGCACCTTGGGCAAGTGTCTTCTACTATAGTCTCAGGCCAACCAAAGCCTTGTGAATGAATTTGGTAGACGGAAACTGAAAGAAGCTTATCATATATGTGTGCATTCATCTACATGAGTGCATCTAATTGCCCCCCCCCCCCCGTCATCGCTTCTTAACTGGTGTTGGTGTGTTTACATTCCCATAACTTAGCAGTTCAGCAAATGAGACCAATAGAATAAGTATTAGGCTTTAAAAAAAAAAGCCCTGGGTTTAGTTTGTTCGACTAAAATCCTTCGAGGTGGTGTTCCAGCATGGCCAGAGTTGTCACTTGCCCGCGGTACCACATTCTAGAATTGAAACCAAAACCACAAGGCCATGCCTGATGTTTCAAACATACGTACTAAACAGCAATTATTATAAATAATGAAGATGATTGCGGTTATTTACTCAGCCAGTTCTCCTAATTATGTATTAACGAGTGGTTTTTATATCAGGGAAAGAAGTAACAAAAAACGGTAATGAAATCATTAATTGGTCATGCTGAGAAATCTTAGTCCAATAAATTCCAGTATCGGTTATACATTATTTCTTCAATGTGGGTTTTATACATATATATATATATATATATATACATACACACACACACACAGACGTGTATGTGTATGTATATGTTTTTTTTTTTTATATCGTTTGCGACATGATTATGGAGTTAACCTTTCTGTGATTTGTATAAAATCTTCATCGGAAACCGACCAAATATTGATTTTCTTTTTTTCTTTTACTTTTCCCCCAAGTCGTAACTGAATCAGCTGCTAATTTGAAGTCGAAGTCATTTGTGTTTATTATGATGTTCATCTTCGTTAAAAGTGCAAAAGTGCAACACAAAAAAAAAAAGAACATTAACACCAGATTTATCGTTAAGTTTGAAAATAATTGACATATACCAGAGATCATTATTATTATTATTTAAGGTGGTGAGCTGGCAGAATCTTTAGCATTCAAAGCAAAATGCTTAGCTATATTTCACGTCACTATGTTCTGAGTTCAAATTCCGCCGAAGTCGACTTTGGCTTTCATCCTTTCACGGTTAATAAATTAAGTATCCATTACACTCTAGGGTTGATCAATTAAGTAGCCGTTATGTGCTGGGGGTGATGCAATCAGCTATCTACCTCTTCTAAACTTCAGGCTTTGTGCCTATAGTAGAAAGGATTATTATTATTATTATTATTATTATTATTATTATAAGGCGGTTAGCACGCCAGGTGAAATGCTTAACAGTATTTCGTCTGTCTGTACATTCTGAGTTCAAATTCTACCGAGGTTGACTTTGCCTTTCATCCTTTCAGGGTGATAAATTAAGTACCAGTTGTGTACTGGGGTTGATCTAATCAACTGGGCCCCCTCCCTCAAAATTTTGTTACTTGTGCCTAGAGTAGAAAATATTAATATTATTATTATAAGGGTGGCAAATTGGCCGAATTTTTAACATGCCAGACAAAATGCTTAGCAGTATTTCATCCATTTCTATATTCTGAGTTGAAATTACACCAAGGTTGACTTTGCCGTTCGTAAACTGCTCCACTCCAACCTTATTAAACTTCACACTTTGCTTATAAACTGTTACATTGGCCATCATCTCTTTCCTTTTCATTTGAGATTTTTCTCATATTTTAACCTTTTTTCCCCTATTTTTCCCCATTAATTCATATTTCTCTAACACTAATTTATATTCCTTTCTAACATTCAAAAACCATTTTTTGATCACATCTACATTGAAATTTTATACTTCTGCCGTCCTGCCTTTCTCTCAAAATTCCTATTGATTTTTAACATATGAATTTTATTTTACATACATACATATATGGAATGATAATAATAATAATGATGATAATAATAATAATTTTAATATTAATCTGAATAAAAATGTTCATGGAAAACGAAATGGAGCTGATAATGAGTGGCAAATATGCATCAGTCTCAACAAGAAAGGCGCATGCATTTCTCCATTTGGGTTTGTCAGGGTTGAATAACATAAATCTTCCTGTTGCTTTTAAAAACTTGTCACTTCAATGTCACTATAATCATGTCACCCGCCTGAGGAAATATTCACATATGTATATATGCATATCTATATATATATATACATACATATATATATGTGTGTGTGCACACACATACGCATATGTATATATGCATATATAGTAATATATAGTAATGCCCTTATATAAATATGCGTGTATATATATATATATATATATATATATATGCGTGTGTGTTATCATTTGATTGCACATTGCCTCGGAGATGTGCTTTCATTAAAAAGCCATGTTTTCCATTTGCTGTTTTGTCTAATTTTGTAAAATCTAAATTAATTTGCCTTTGGCTTACTTAACGATCATCGTCATCTATATTTTCACAGTCTTCATTTTCTTTTATTACATGCTCTCACACACATACACACACACACGCTTCTCTGTCTGCATCTATTTACTTAGCTCTGTATGTATATGTGTGGTCTGTGTATGAGTGTGGGTATGAGGGTATATGGGTGGATATATGTGTGCGTGTCTTTGTACATACATATATATATATATATATATACTTACACTGACATACACATAGATTAATATTTATATATATATATGTGTGTATGTACACATACATACATGCACATAAACCCCCACACACACACACACACACACACATATGGACTAAGATATGTGTGTGTGTATATGTAGATATCTATGTATGTATATCTATATGTATATAGACTCTCACATAAACACATGCAATCACAAATAGAGGTTAAGATATCTGTGTGCTTGTGTGTGTGTGTGTGTGTGTGTATATATATATATATGTGTGTGTCTGTAGATAAATAGATATTTGTATGTGTGTGGCTATATGCATGTCTCAGTAGTAGTAGTAGTAGTAGTAGTAGTAGTAGTAGTAGTAGTAGTAGTAGTAGTAGTATGTCTTAAAGTTGGAACATGGGTGACAAAAAAAAAAATCAACATTTTGTTTATTGTTCTTTTTCTTTTTTTCTTACTCTCTTGTTATTTCTGTGGAAACTTGGAAACGGTAAACAACAAGAAACCTTGACATTTCACGTTTGTTGATGTCTTAAGAACGTTTCCGAAATGGCTTTTACTGAAAAATTGTTCCTAATCCATCATCATTTCTTCTTCAAATCTATCCCTAGACATTTTCAAAATATTCCTTCCAATATTTACATATTGATTATTAAATTCCATTTTATAGATCTTTAATCAAACTCTTTCAGTGAAAATATTTCTTGTTCTTCGCATAATTGGTCTCTGTTTATGCGTGTATATGTATGGGTGTTTGTGTGTATATTTATTCATGCGTATATCTGTGCTTACATCTTCATGTGTGTTTGTGTGTGTGTTTATGTATGTATGTTTTTGTGTCTATGTTTGCATACATGTGTGTGGATAAGTTTGTGCGCATGTTTGTGTGTGTGTGTGTGTGTGTGTATGTATACATGTTTATGTAAGTATTTTCATGTGTATTTGTGTGTGTCTCTTTGAGTGCATGTATGTCTGTTTATGTGTGTGTGTGTGTTTGTGTGTGTGTGTGTGTGTGTGTGTATGTATACATGTTTATGTAAGTATTTTCATGTGTATTTGTGTGTGTGTGCATGTATGTCTGTTTGTGTGTGTGTGTGTGTGTGTCTATGCAAAATGTAATGGCTGAGAGTAATAAACAAAAACAGTTCTTTGTTTCATATTATGAGTTCAAATCCTGGTCAAGTTAGCTCCAGACTTTTTTTTCGTTTTCCTTTGTGTGTGTGAATTGAGTTGCCTTGATAAGCTAAGTACCATTTATGTCCTTGCATTGTTCTTTGAACAGCCATATCTTCTGTACCAAAATATTTTCTGGGGTGTAGTTCCAGTTTTAGAAATTCCTATAGTTGTGATTATGAAAGGGGAATATGGATGCATATGCACACACGCATGCACAAATACTCATGTATGAGCGCATATGTCTTTTAAATGTTTTGAAGGCAAAAATATATTTTTCTTGAAATGTAAAGAATGGAAGAATGTTCTGTGAGTCTTTATGTTTCTCTTTTACATTCATCTGATTATCTGTATCTTACATTCAATTGACACGTCTCCCTTGAAACCAGAAAATATCACATATATATAAATGTGTGTGTGTGTATATATATATATATATATATATATATATATATATATACACACACACACACACACTTATACCTATATATATATATATATGTACATATGCTATGTATACACTCACACATACATGTATATATAAACTTGATGATTTGATTTTATTTGATTTTTGTTTTTTTGTATTTTCCACTTTTTTTATCTCCTTTTGTAAAGAGCTTTGAATTATATTGAAAGGTTGTCAAGCTTTTATTCTACACACACACAGAAGCTCTCCTTTATATATATATATATATATATATATATATATATATTTGTTTGCATGTGTGTGTATATATATATATATATATATATATATATATATATATATATGTGCACACATACACATGCATCTTGAACATGTATATGCATGTGTGGGTATATATGTGTTATATATATATAAATATACACACACATATATACGCAGAAGTATATATATATATATATATATATATATAAGCTTTTAACGATAGTTCATTTCTCTTTTTGTCAGTTCTTATCATCATCATTTTCGTTCTAAAAAACTTTCTATAACTTTCTATAATTCTTAATATTTCCTTTGTATATTATTATCATTTATTTTAATTTTAATTTTTTTTTTTTTATCACTATTATATTTCCATTTAAAAATACATTTTTAAAATTACGAAAGACCCGCAAGACATGAGAGCAACATAGCAGGGAGCTGGTTATATTTTGTTAATGAATATAAATCTATATCATTTTCTTTATCTTTGATTAAATATATTTAAAGATTCGGGTGAGGGTGGTGGGTGGTTGGGGGTGGGTTGATGAGAAAAACAATTTCTTGTAGAAAAATTTACTTAACATCAACAATATTCATCTATTTAACATCATATTCTGGTCTAAAACTTCCATTTCATTTTGTATTTTTGTTTTGCACACACACACACACACACACACAGACACCCGCATACATGCACACATATACATACACACACATGCACACACACGCATACATATACACACACACACATTTACACACTTATATATATACACACATATGTACACATGCACACACACACATCCAGCTTTTTGGAAACCTTTTCCATTCTTATTGATGTCTCACGTTTGCAATACACAGCTTCTCTGAATTCAAAAATGCAACATTTAAAAGGAGTTTTAGATCCTTAAAATAAAAAGTAGAATTTATTTTGCTAGCACCATAACTAATTTAAAATGAGAATATCTGACATAAACTCAACTGTTTTCACAAACAAGAATACTAAAAATGGACCCAACCACTCTCAAAAATTAAGTAAAAAAGCAGGTAAAATAATCTAGAATCCTTGTCGGGTACCAGATCAATCCCAAGATCTAATCAGTTTGTGCCAGTCATGAGGCCAAACATCCCTGAAAGTTTCATCCAAATCCATCCAGCAGTTCTTGAGATATCTTGTCCACGGACAAAATCAACAAACAAACCCAACTGAAAACAATACCTCTGCCTTCGCTAAGGGGGAGGTAATGATGTTTTCTTTGTTTACCGCTAAGGGTTCACAAAAAAGAAACACGGACGGTACTGGACAATTATAGTGTGGGGTTACATAAATAGAAGTGTGTAAAACAGTGAAAATGGTGATTATAAATTCTAATAAAAATAATGATTATAATGATAGTAATGATGATGATGATGTTGATAATATTCGTGTTAATGTCTCAGTTATTTGGAAATCCTTATGTAAGAGGTTTTGGTAATCAAATGATAAATCTCTTTCAATGATGTTTTCTCACACACACACACACACAATGCATGCACAGAGACACACACACATGCATACACAGACACACACATGCATACACAGACACACATGCATGCACAAACACACACACATGCTTGCACAGAGACACCCACACATACACGCATGCACAGACACACACATGCATGCACAGAGACACACACATGCACACACACACACACACACACACACACACACACCTTCCAATTGGTTTCTTTGGTCAGAGAAATATATCTTCAAAGAATCTTTTTTATCAAACTTGTAGTAACAGCTGTTTTGTTTTATAGACACACACACACACGTACACATATATCTTTGTATAAATGTGTGTATTGGGGGGGGGGGGTAAATAAGTATATGTATATGCATGTGTGTCTATATATATATATATAAATATATATAAACACATGCATATATATATATATACACATACACACACACACATGCATGTGTAGTCTCTGCGAGATAGAGGAAAAAAACCCATTCCACTAAGCGCCATGGTAGACACTGTTATTTCAATTCTCCTTTTTACCTGAAACCATCTTTCATTTTGCAATCACTCCATCTGGCTCACCTCCATATACGATTGCAGATGTTGTGTTAAATGTTCTTACTCTATCAAAGAACAACAAAATCCAAAAAAGACAATAACAAAACAAAAGAAATTTCTTGAGAAAAATCAATAAAATTCTTTGATATACTTTATGTGATATTGCTTATTGGTAGGTGAAAACACTTTGATAGAAATTTCTTGTCGTCGTTGTAAAAAAAATAAAAATTCTTTGGCATATTGTTAATCTCTTGATACAACTTTCCAAAGACATTCTGCAACTCTGCTGTTAACATGATTCTCTGACTGCTGCCTTACCGAAAGATAAACTGTTTAGAATTTCTAAAGTCTAAAGATTAACATCATGTTCCGACCATCTTTGAGTTCATGTGAAGAATTTCCTGTTTTATTTTGTGTATTTTACCGGGGATGTTATTGTTGTTTTGTTGTTTTCTTTCTTTTTTCCTTTTTTCTTTTTTTTTTCTTTTTGTTAGATTCTATCTGTTTTTTTTATATATTCTGGTTGTGTGCTTAAGAAGTTTGCTTTGTAAAAACAACCACATGGTTGCAGGTTCAGTCCCACTACCTGGCACCTTAGGCTTGCATCTTAGAACTGACCAATGCCTTGGAAGAGAATTTGGTAAATGGAAACAGAGTGGAAGCCCATCATGTGTGTGTGCATATGTACATGTATGTGTATGTATATATAAATGTGTATGTATACATCTATATATATATATATATATATATATGTATGTATATATGTATAATTGAGTGGTACTCAATCGGATACGACAATGAAGGTCCCTGTTGATCCACTCAACAGAACAGCCTGCTCATGAAATTAATGGGGAAGTGGCCGAATACTCCACAGACACGTGTACCTTTAATATAGTTCTCAGAGAGATTCAGCGTGACACAGAGTGTGACAATGCTGGCCCCTTTGAATTACAGGTACAACTTATTTTAGCCAGCTGAGTGAACTGGAGCAATGTGAAATAAAGTGTCTTGCTCAAGGACACAACATCCTGCTAAGAATTGAACTCAAGACCTTACAATTGTGAGCCGGATACCGTAACCACTATGCCACATGCCCATATATATATGTGTGTGTGTGTATGTATGTATGTATATATCATTAAAAGGGTGAAATTATGATTTTTGGACAATAACTTGAGGGAAAAGCATATCCACATCGTATGTGTAATTTTTTTATCTTCTATATGTATACACACAACAGGCTTCCACACAGTTTCCATCTATCAAATTTACTTGCAAGGTATTGATCAGCCCAAGGCTATAGTAGAAGACACTTGCCCAAGGTGCCACACCGTGGGAGTGAACCTGAAACCACATGTCTACAAAGCGAGCTTCCCGACCACCCAGTTATATTTGTCCAAGTTCTTGATTATTTTCAAGATTAACTGAAACACATAGACAATGTGTATTTTAACAGGAATATAAGCAAAAAAAAATTTTGTCTGTTGACTTATAGTACCAGCAACAATATAGTACCAGCACCAGGATTTGATCTACTAATCTCTTGTTTAGTTGTTGAATATGCCTTCAAGAAAAACTTATTTTAAAAAACTATATAAATAACAACCATTATGTCTGTCACTCTTTAAGGCCATTTCTTTATAAATTTGATTTCAGTGAAATTTATTGAAGAATTTGGTAAATTTTTGTAGGAGTTCTTTTGTTAAGTGTTTTTTTGTTTTTTTATTATTATTTAATCTTTATTTCAATTCCAGGCCAATCTAAAAGAGAAAGAAATTTTTAATTACCTACATTAGAATATTAAATTGAAGAAATATATGAAAGAAATCTTTCTTTTAAATTGAGCAAAATATGGAACAGTGCTTCCAAAAGGTTACAAAAGTTTAATCCGTTTAGGTCCAAATGTTTCGATAAACACAATCTATTGAAGCACTTCATACGCACATGTGTGTGTATATATATATATATATATATATATATATATATATATATATATCCACACATACACACACACACGAGGAATACAACAAGAATGTTTTCTATAAGCAATCATTACAAAAGAACTGAAAGACCTTGAATTTGAAAGTAATATATTAAATTAATATGGAACTATGTGGACTAAAAGGATTTTGGAAAAATCGAATCCAGACAAATATGATAAATATTAATAATGATGAGTTTATTGTATCCAGTGCTCAGGCAGTATTTTAAGATATATGTGTGTGTGTGTGTGCCTCTAATTGTTTTGAAATTCAGGAAGCTAACATATATATATGTATGTGTGCATATGCATATATATGTGTATATATATATATGTATATATATATATCATCATCATCATCATCATCATCGTTTAACGTCCGCTTTCCATGCTAGCATGGGTTGGACGATTTGACTGAGGACTGGTGAAACCGGATGGCAACACCAGGCTCCAGTCTGATTTGGCAGAGTTTCTACAGCTGGATGCCCTTCCTAACGCCAACCACTCAGAGAGTGTAGTGGGTGCTTTTACGTGTCACCCGCACGAAAACGGCCACGCTCGAAATGGTGTCTTTTATGTGCCACCCGCACAAGCCAGTCCAGGGGCACTGGCAAATATATATGATGAATTTTAAAAGATTTCTAATTGTGTGTATGTATATATACGTCGAAAGTATTCCAGATACTTCGTTACTTATACACTGTGTCACAATAATAACTCGTTTCACTAATTAAGTGATTAGATTCCACTCGTTTATATAAAAAAGCTAAACAACATATAAACCCCCAGACAGGCAAACACTTACATACAAAGAAATTTTACCCAAAAATATCCAAGAATTTCACCATAGCCATTTTTCCCCCTGACCCTTCCCGTGTATATTTACGTATACACATTGTAAGATCTTTGTAGAAAGAGAGAAAAAGGGAGAGAAATTATAAAGTATTGTTAAAGGTCTTTTTTTTTTAATTTTTTATGATACTTTTACTTTTTTTATATAAAAGTTCATCACTGGATTCTCATATTAATTACATTCATTAATCTTGTGTGCCTTTGTTTTTGTTGATTTATTTATTCCTCTTACTGTATTCTTCTTATTATTATTGTTATTATTATTACTATTATTATTATTGTTATTATTATTATTATTATTATTATTATTATTATTATTATTATTAAGGTGGTGAGCTGGCAGAATTGTTAACATGCTGAGCAGCCTTTTATGTTCTGAGTTCAAATTCTGCCAGGGTTGACTTTGCCTCTCATCCTTTCAGGGGTCGACAAAATAAATGCCAGTTGCCCCCCTCACCCGATATTTCAGACCTCGTGCCGATATTCGAAGGGACTTTTATGGCGGTGCGGTGGCAGAATTGTTAGCACATTGGACAAAATGCTTAGCAGCATCCCATCCATCTTTATGGTCAAAGTTCAAATTTTGCCAAGGTCAGCTCAGTGTTTCAGTTGATCACTGAGATTGATGTAATTGACTCGCGTCCCCAAAATTTCAAGCCTTGTATCTATAATAGAAAGGATAATTATTATTTTTATTATTCTGTTTCTTTTTACTATTATTGTTATTATATTATTATTTTTCTTATCAACATTCTTCTTTTTGTCCTATTTATTACTACTACTACTACTACTATCATTTTGGTTCTTATTGTTATTATTTTTATTATGTTTTCTTATCAACTTTCTTCTTATTTTAATTAGTATCATTATTGTCATCAATGTTTATAGTTATTGTTGTCATTCTTCTTCTTCTTCTTATTATTATTATTATTATTATTATCAGATAAGGTGGTGAGCTGGCAGAATCGTTAGTATGCCAGATGAAATGCTTAGTGGTACTTCACCCATCGGTCCATTCTGAGTTCAAATTCCTCCGAGGTCGACTTTACCATTCATCCTTTAGGTCGATAAAATAAGTACCAGTTTTACACTGGGGTCGATGTAATCGACTCATCCCTTCCCCCAAAATTGCTGCCCTTGTGGCAAAATTTGAAACCATTTTTATTATTCCGGATCTATTATTATTATTATTATTATTATTATTATCTTTTCTTAACATTCTTATCATTATTATTATTATTATTATTATTATTATTGTCATCAATCTTCTCTTTATTATTATTGTTGTTATTATTATTATTATTGTCATCAATCTTCTCTTTATTATTATTGTTGTTATTATTATTATCTTTTCTTATCAACATTCTTATCATTATTATTATTATTATTATTATTGTCATCAATATTTCTCTTTATTATTATTATTATTATTATTATTGTCATCAATATTTCTCTTTATTATTATTGTTATTATTATTATTAATATTTTTTTTCTCTCTCCTCTTTTCTGTTCTCCTTGTAGCTTTGATGACAGTAGCTCAATAAGCAGTGGGGATATAAGTGATACCATTGCTGAAATAAGCACAGACGAGAATCTAACCGGCGGTTCCAACTGTTCAGACAGCACCAACCCCTACAGCAGTTTGAAACGGACACCGAAAGAAGGTTCTCGTACTATGGTCAATGGTACTGTCCCACTGACTAGCAAGCGTTTTGGTATACATGGTCCTGGCATTTTGTCTTCAGATTACCAAAGTCCGAGCCACTTAGTTTCCAGCTGGAGAAAATATTCGCTGCCCCAAAATAAAGGGTATGGAGGGTCCGATTCTGGTGAGAATGCATACGTGTACAGCAGCTTTGACCATTCTCATTGGCGGAAACCTGATGGCTCCGTTGGGCCGTTAAGGAAACTGACCAGTGTCAGCCATTCTGATCTCGGCATCAGTTTACATACAAGTTCTAGTTTCTGCGACAGCGATCGCTATTCTACGAAGAGAGATTCTGAGACAAACACTGACCAATCGTGTCTGATGGATGCCAGCATGAAAAAGGTCCACCAAAACGGTATGAACAGTAGCAACAACGGGAACAATAGTGGGATGAATGTTAATAATTACGGTTACAGACGACCGCTCAGCAACGCCAGCTCTTCGTCAGTGGGTAGCAACAAGAGTAACGGATCGAAAGACTCAGTTCCTGGGAGAATGGTAAAACATGGAGACCGGTCTTCAGATGGACGTAACGGAGGCTACGAAGTTCCAATAACGTCGATTCCTCGCCCTGGAAGCGCTCCGAAACCGAGTGGAATGTCAATGTCGGACGTGGGTCCCGACGCATATTCTAACTCGACCTTGGAAAGAAGGAAGAAATCTGGAAACAACACCCCCAAGTCTACCACTTCTTCTCAGACTGATTCTGAACTTTATAAATCGAATACTTTAGGGAGGAAACTGCTGAGCAGTCGTAATAGCATGGGCAACAAAAACGGTGAAGGTTTGTGTAACAGCACAATTATATCGAATCCGCACGCCACCTATAGCAAGCACGACTCTTCTGGCCGTCCGTATACGACTCATAACCCATGTCACCAGAGTTATTCCAATTATATATCTTTAGATTATTCCAGTCCGCGGCATTCGGCTTCTGCAAACAATCCATGGTTGAAAAACAGCAATGGAAACTTGAGTTCAGTTGGCGGCCACAGCCCTATGCAAATGTCTGAAACGGAAAGCATGGAATCTATCTCTTCGACAGCTTCTAGCATTCAGGCCCAGCTGCAGCAGGCCCGTGCATTAAGCAGTGCCAGCTGTCGAATTTTGGCTCATCAAATGGCACAAAATCCGAACATGGGTTTGCATCGTTCGAACAGCATCAGGTCGACGCAGTCTGAATGTCTCTATTCAAGCAATCACCACACAATCTCTGAAGATCTGACACGCACAAATTCATATTCACAAGTCAATAGCCCTCACGAGCAGCCTTCTTCCCCCACACCAAGCAACAGCTCGCACTCATCATCTCGCTTCACCTATCCCATGACTGCTTACAATCCCAGCATGCTCAGCCAAAGCTACACTCAAAACATGGTACGGTCCAACACTCAGTCGAGTATGCCTTACAGCAGTCTTGCTTTGTCAAAGATAAGCAAAGAAGAAGATGCAAGTTGTGAGTATATATTTCTTTCACATTTGTTTAAAATAATATCTTTTACTAGACAACTGTATATATGTGTGCGTGTGTGTATGTATATATATATATATATATATATATATATATATATATATGGCACATGCACAGATGACTTACGAGTGCTATATATGTGTGTGTGTATATATATATATATATATATATATATATCTGTATATATATATGTGTGTGTGTATATATATATATCTGTATATGTATGTATATATGTATGTGTGTATATATATATATATATATGTATATATGTATGTGTGTATGTATATATATATATATATATATATATATATATATATATATACACACACACATATTATCAGTTACACATACATAATTTGAGACTCAGCATCAGTTGTGGAATTTTTCCCAGAAGCTATCCCGCAGCAAATTTCATGGATCAACAAAACACATTCATTATATGTGTGAGATAGTTATATTCACATTACGTGAGCTGCTTTTAATTCATAATTTGATATATCCACACACACACATACACACAAACATATATATGTATATACATATGAATATTTATTATGTATATCTTCACATACATGTGTGTGTGTGTGTGTAGTCATTTATTGGTTTAACATTCCATGTGATCCAAACCATTCCAAAAGTTCACCCTAAAAGTGGATTCATGCTTATGGGGCCATAATTCTATGATACTGATGCAGAAGTTGTAACATCCATGTGTATCTATATATATGTATATATATATATATATATATATATATATATACATATATATATACATATATCTGAGTCGTCATCAAAATATAATTACAGCATCACTTTGAAGATATAATAAACAGTTTGGAGATTAATTGTAAGCTATTAATGAATGATCTATTAAATGTTTCAAATTATAGAATTAGAGATTAATTTAAATCTATTTGAAATGGAGATAAAGTCTTTGGTTCCAGTTTCAAAATTCATTAAGATGATTAAAAATGACATTTGTTTTTTGTTCCTAAAACATGAAACTTTAATCATTAGATAATTGATATTTAAATTTTTATGTGTTATATTTCATTTTTTAAATAAATTTATTATGCACTGTGTGTGTGTGTGTGTGTGTGTGTGTGTGTGTGTGTGTGTGTGTGTGTGTGTGTGTGTGTGTGTGTGTGATTGCTAATATTCTGCATAAACATATCTGGAGGTGGGGATATATATATATATATATATACCGGAGTAAGCACATGAAATGTGCAACAAGGTGGAAAAAAGAGTACTCAAATACCAGAGGTAGAGTAATATACTTTATTTAAAAGCAGCAGAAATATAACAAAAAAATTGTTACTCTGAGTTTCACGTTCCCGTTCATCGGACAGTTTTGTTAGAAAATCTTACAAAACTGTCCGATGAACGGGAACGTGAAACTCAGAGTAACAGTTTTTTGTTATATTTCTGCTACTATTAAATAAAGCATATTACTCTACCTCTGGTATTTGAGTATATATATATATATATATATATATATATATATATACACACACACATACACACTATTTCATTTTTGCTTGTAGTTTAGTAAATAATATTTCATAAAAATCAAACAGGTAAGATTTTGCTAAAATGAGCCACAAAACCCGTTTCTATCTCTGCTTCCATTTATTTCACTTGGCTTTTGTTGCTAATGGTTATTAGAAATGGCACACACCTCAGTACATCATTTCTCAGTTCCTTTCAAATGCATCTGAGCGCTTGTGCCACCACCAAACCAACACCAAACAAATTTCCCTAATTAGATGCAAGCAACGTATATCTATTCTCACCTTTATTCCGATCATTGCTGCTTAATGGGCCTCTATTTAATTAATCCCAGCTTAACAAAGCTTTGCACACACCAAGAAGTTTATTTTTTTGTCACTTACATATAAGAATGGCAGTTCGTAGTTGTTTCAATGTCTGTAACGGATGAAGAGTAACAACACAGAACCACATGTCCTACGGTCCAATGTCATCGTTGTGTGTGTCCGTTTGTCCCCCAACATTGCTGGACAACTGGTGCTGGAGTGTTTACGTCCCCGTAAATTAGCGGTTCGGCAAGAGAGACCGATAGAATAAGTCCTAGGGTCGATTTGATCGACTAAAGGCGGTGCTCCAGCATGGTCGCGGTCAAACGACTGAAACAAGTAAAAGAATGTCGTCCGAACCTGCTGATCCCGGGTCTCCTGTATATACGAGTTAGAAACGATAAGGGAGAGATGGTGTGGGTAACAGTTTATAATTAGGGAGAACGATAGCATTTGGATCTAATAGAATATGAGAGAGAGAGAGAGAGAGAGAGAGAGAGAGAGAGAATATAACAGAGAGAGAAGGAGAGAGAGAGAGAATATGACAGCGAGAGATAAGGAGAAAGGGTGACGTTGCGTACGTGTGTGTATGAGAGAGAAAGCGTGAGAGATGATAACGTTAAGTGTGTGTGTGTTAGGTCTAAGGCGTCTAAGGGAGATAATTGTGATCGTTCTGCAGAGTTAGCTTTATTATTCATTTGCATATTTATTGTTTTTTCTCTTTTTTTCTTTTTCCAGTGCATGGATCTTCATTGTCGCTAGTATCGACCTCATCATCCATTTATTCTTCCGTGAGTATATTCTATGAAGAAACATTTTATTAGCTTCGTGCGCTTGCATGCGTTTATATATGTATATGTATATATATCATCAGTTAATCATAAATCCCCAAAAGAAACACTTTCTAAGCGGTAGAGCAGTAGAGTATACAGATAAAGATAGATTTGGCCGGTCATCGTTCTGTCTGACGGTTTGACAGGAGCTGGTCAGCTGAAGAGCTGTTCAAGTGCCATGTCTGTTTTGGCATGGTTCCTACGGCTGAATGCTCTTCCTAACGTCAACCATTTTTACAGAGTGTACTGGATGCTTTTACATCATATGATGCGCGTATATATATATATGTGTATATATATTAAATTCAAATTACGATAAACGTAAACAAACGAACGAAGTTTTGTTTTTAGAAGCATTGAGATGTCTTAGAAAGTTAAAGAAGTGATTTTAAATTCTCCATCGCAGGATAATGCTAATAATATAGCCTGAACAGGATAAACTACCCCTATTTTGCAGAAAAAAGTGTAGGCAGTTAGCTATAAGTATATAGTTTTAGGGAAAAGAACCAAGGTTCTTTTCCCTAAAACTATATATTTTATACTGTGAAACTTAATTTAATTATAATTTTTAATAAATTGATTTTAATTGAGCTTTTACCTGTAATTTTGGTTTTTATCCCCAATATTATTATTATTATTATATTATTATTATATATATATATCTATATATATATATATATGCTGGGATAAATTTGACAATTTGCATAAAAAGAAAAGAAAGCACGCTATCCCACCCAAGAATAAAAGTATTTATAAAACTCAAAAAATATCAACTAGATTATGGCTGTTGACTCAAAATAGCTGCTCTCAGCTTTCACCATGGCTTCAAAATGACTTTGGAATCTGGCACATACGTTCCTCAGTGACTAGCTCAGCGTTTGTGTTGCAATTAGAACAGTTGGTATCTTTCTCAATCACACCCCAACACATAGTAATCCATGGAAATTACAATTGGTGGGTTTTGAAGGCCAGAAATTCTCCAACAACTACTTCTGACTCTTCTCGGAAGTATGGAAGAGAACTGAATCCTGCTGCCACACATATGGCCTTCCAGCAGCAGCTCTTTCCAGCCAGGGTCTGAGCACAGTCTCTAGCAGCTTCACATGTCTCTCTGAATGGAGCCTAAGGCCCTGTTGAAATATGTAGGGTGGCATGGCGTCACCCTTACCGGAAACTCACCCAAAGATCATCACAGTTTGGGGAAATTTGGTTTTCAGGCTGTCCATATCATGTCTTACAGCCTTAACTATGTCCACAGAGCATTGAGCAGCACTTGTGAAGCAGGCATTTTGATACCTGGCATGAACCATTCTGATACTGGAACTCTTTCCTGTTATTCAGATGTCCTCCGTAAAAGAGTGCATTGGAATTTTAGCTAAGCGTGTGGATTCAAAGAATCAGAAAAGTGGTCAGGAGACCAACCAGAGGCTACAATGGTGAATAAGAGTTACTGGATTTTATGAGATTTCTCCATGGAGGCTGACAGTAATATTGTGCCAGACATTAGTTCACTCCCTCCATCAAATCAACGTTACCTGAACAGGTGCACAGGTGTACCAGGCATCAGGTGTCGAAGTAATTGCAACATGGAGTTGAAGTGTTTTGCTCAAGAACACAACATACCTCCTGGTCTAGGGATTGAAACCATGATCTACCGATCATGAGTGCGACTCCCTAGCCACTAAGCCATACATCCCTAATATGTAATAATTATAATAATGATAATAAGAGTGTCACCTCTTTTAGAATTTTTTTTGTGTGTGTGTGTGTGTGTGTGTGTGTGTGGTCGTTACTGCTATAAAATGTATAAAACAATGGATCTCTACTGTTAGAGACATTTAATAAAAATTGTTTTTATATTTATAGGCTGAAGAGAAACATAACCAAGAGGTATGTATGCAGTTATGCTAATAAAGTGTGTGTGTGAATGAGTGATGTGCGTTGTGTTATATATACATATATATATATGTACATGTATATATATATATATATATATATATACACCTACATACGTGTGCCGAATTAGCTTTTTCTGTGATGTCATTGCAAATTAATAAAAAACATCGAAATAAAATTCTGGTGAATTATATTACAAAAATTACTCAATTGCTCAATTAATACTCAATTAGATTGCTCGTTACAGTGTTAATTTATCACGAGGTAGAATTATATACATTTTTGTCTGTTTTGACAAAGATTACTTCCTTTGTTTTTTTAAGGGATTTGTAGTGTTTTATTGGTTTGTTTTTCTGTTTTGTTATTTTATTTTTAATCTGTGCTTTGTGGTGAATTTTTTTTTTGATTCCTTAAGCTCTCATTAGTCTAAGAATATGTTTGCATATATATTTATGTAATCAATCTATTAATGGACTGAGGTTTTCACTCACTCTTTCTGTTGAGGTTTCTGCCTCTCTCTGTGTCTCTTTCTCTCAATCTGTCCATCTATCTCTCTATCTAGCGATTGATCTATCCATTTACCTATCTATCTATCTCCTTACTTCTCTGTCTTTCTACACACAAATATGTAAATTATTTATTTGATATTAATTAAAACTTCTTGATAAGCTTTTGTAGCCTAAATTAACACCAGGTGCTTTCAGACTAATTATGTTTTACTGTCAATTTTATTTATTCAGTTAACTCCAGCGTAAAATATTGATGCATAAATATATATGTGCATGCACGTGTGTATGTCTATGTATATGTATGTATGTATGTGTATATGTGTGTGTGTATATATAATATATATATGAAGGTGTGTGTGTATGTATGTATATATATATGTATATATATATATATATATACACACACATAAATGTATGTGTTTGTGTATTCATGGGTGTATGTTTTGACAAACCATTCCACAATCGAAAGTTTGATCTTGTTAAATATTGAAGAATTTAGACACACAGACACACATTTGCTTAGATTTTTTTTTTTTTTTTTCCGTCATGAATAATTTTATTTTTCTCATTCCATATAAACATTTCTTTTAGTTAAGAATTTCTGCAATAAATTCCATTAGGATTTTTATAAGAAAAATATTCTTATCTTTTTTTTTTTTTTTTAGGAAACCCTCTAAGAATTGGTTTTTGCTACTTTCACTTTCAGAATAATCCATTTCATTAGTTTTTATGAATATTTTGCTTCACCTCTGTAACTAATAATCAAATACTATTTCTTTTCTCAATTTTTTTTTTAAATTTAATATTACAACTGATTTTCAAATTTATATTAAAAACATATTTTTAAGGATTTTTTAAAATAAATTTATTCATATTTCTTCCATTTTTCATTAGTTTTCATAATAATCAGTTTTTTTTTTAATTTGTTGCTCCTGATTTTTCAAATTTATATCTAAAATCTAGATTTTAATTTTTTTAAAATTTATTCCTTTTATATTACATATATTTCTTTTTTTCTTCAATTTTCATTATTATCAAATACTTTCATTTTTGTTTTTTTATTTTTAAATTCAATTTCATGATTGATTTTCAAATTTATATTCAAATCTAGATTTTAAGGTTTTTAAAATTTTATTTCCGTTATATTAAATATATTTCTTCCTTTCATTCATGAATTCTCATAATTATCAAATACATTTTTTTTTTTTTTTTTTCATTTAATTTCATGACTGATTTTCAAATTCATATTAAAACCTAGGTTTTAAACATTTTGAAAGTTTATTTAATTAATATTAGATTTAGATTAAGAGACTGCGAGCTGGCAGATTCCTTAGCCCCTCAGACAAAATGCTTGGGGCAGCATGTCTTCCTGCTTTTTACATTCTGAGTTCAAATTCCCACCGAGGGCAGCTTTGCCTTTCATCCTTTCAGGGGTTGATAAAATAAAGTACCAATCAAATACGGTGGGGAAGGGGCAATGTAACCATCTTGGCCCTTCCCACCAGCTTGCTGGATTTCTGCCTAAATTAGAAATTATATTACATTTAGATAATTCTTCCTTTTAATTAATGCTTCTTTTTTTTTTTTGTGTGTGTGTTTAATTCTTCCTTTAATTTACAGTGAAAAATCATTTAAAACAAAAAAAAATGACCTTACATGTGTGAGTGTGTAATTTTTTTTTTTTAATTTTTTTTTTTGTATATTTTCAATTTGGTTTTCATAACAGCAAATATCTAGTTGAAGTTCTACTCAGTCCTTACACAAAAATTATTTTTAAAAATGAAATATCTTACGTGTGAAAGTGTGAAGCTCTATATATTTTTTTTTTTTTTTTTTTTTGTATACAGAATATTCATTTTTTTTTTTTTTTTTTTTTTTTGGCTTTGATAACAATGAGTGTCTAACAATTTTACTCTGTCCACATAAAAACCCCTGCAAGCGCTGATGCTTATTGCAGTTGGAATCATTATTACCAAAATGGTGTCGTTTGTTTGTGTGTCGAAATGACTGTCAGCTTTCTGTTTTAACCGTTCCTTCTGTCATTCCTCATATCCTTTATTATTTCCTGTCCGTTCTTCCATTTCGTTCTATCATTGTTGCATGCTGTTTAATTTTTACAGATCCGTAAACTACGGAGGGAGCTCGACTCTGCCCAAGACAAAGTCAGCACACTGACCACACAGCTGAGTACCAATGTAGGAAGACATTTGTTATTATTATTATTATTGTTGTTATTGTTATTGTTATAACATTTTTAGCATTGAGTTCTTCTTCAATATTCATTCCAAAAAGCAAAATTTTCTTTGCTTTGTTCTCAATGTCTGTGATTAACATTGCATAGCATGGAATTGTTTGGGATGTTATTTCAAGTCAGAGGTACTTCGTTAATTTACAGTCCCCCTCCCCTCTACTGACAATAATAAATTCTTCATTAACTGCAAGAACTTTGTACGAAAATGCAATTCACTTTCTGCAAAATGAATTACAAAATGTTGCTTCTGATAGGACCCTATGGAGGGCATGCCTGACGATTCTACCCCTACGATCCTCTCAGGGATAGCTGGTGGGGAAAATAGATTGGGTGGAAGGTGTCTGTATGTGTGGGTAGATACAGAGATAGATATGTTTTTGTCATAGCAAAAGACCTGACGGAGTCCGCTGGCATCCCATCTGGCAGGGAAATAAATGTGCCACAGAAACTTGGAAATCGATCCCAGGGGTCTAAATGATTCGGGATGGCTCCTTACCCTAAATGTATTAGTTTATTGCATGCAGTGGTGAGGTGCACAACAGCTCATCAGAAAAGGGTAAAAGAGGGAGAATAAAGCAGCGAAAGACAGCCAATGATTGCAAAAACAAGTTTACAGGATTAAACGCAAGAATAGAGAGAGAATTGAAGAATAGAACTGTGTCGTGAAGAGGAGAAAAAGGGTGAATTTAAGTATTTCGGGTGATAAATAATTAAGAAATTTAATAATGCCAGAATAATTAGCTATTTAATTGCCTGTTTCCATTAAATATATTAACACTAATTTACTTTGGCTAATTACTAACTTAGAATTTAAACGATTGAGAAATTCAAAAATATATTCGTATCAAGATAAATCTTTAAAAACTTGTTCCTTGTCGTAAAAGTTATTCCCCTTGAATCATCTAGGTTTTACAGAGTTATTTCCCCTTTGCTTTAAATTTGGTCATCAGAACAAACTGATGAAGTAGAAGAGGGAGGCGAAGGGGTGAAGTAGAACTTAGTGGAATTATTAGCAACGAGGAAGTCTTTTGTGTGATCGTTTCGACCTATTAGATATAGCAGCCAAAATCTTCCTCGTATCACACTCTGGTATCTTTCTTCCTTAAGTATTCAAATTATTTGGTCAAATGTAATTGTTTTTGAATTAATCACGCATTATCTCAAAGCTGCGAGTTTTTCACGATGTGATTGCTTATCTTTAGAATGACATTGTAGGGTCAGTGTGAGAGGACGGATCTGGCCAGTCTGAACATAAAACAGCTGGAATTATTATCATCATCATCATTGTACCTGTCTTTTAAATATCCTGACAATGCAGTTCTAATCACTGACTCTTGAGAATGATTTGGAAATTTAAGTTATTTTCTTTCTCTTTTTTTAAAAAAAAAAAATCTCTCTTTCAGAACTTTCTAAACCACCTCTCTTTCTCTACATACATTCATATGTATATATATGAGTGCGTGTATGTGTGTGTGTATATATATATATATATATATATATATATATATATCTCCATCCACAAACCGCATGTAAAAACGTAGACCTCAGTGTCATTGAAAGAGAGGACTAAATGTGTATTTATTGAATATAAAATAGAAGCATGGAATACTTACATCAAGTACTCAGAGTTTCCCCTGCAACAATGGATCTGACTTCATACAATTTCCAGCCACCATTTTGTCAACATACATGACTACTGATAAAATCAAATAAAATTATATCTGCCACTGCCAGGGAATTCCAACCACTGGATATGAATGCTCCATGCTTGTATTTTGCATTATATATATTAAATATACTTGTTATATATATGCATACTTTAACAGCGTTAATAACAATACTAACTGCTAATTCTATCTTCGTTAAGAACTACCATTATTATAATTAGCGATATTTCCTTGTTCTTGTTGTATTCTTTTCTTGAGATTTATCTTTGCTTGTTATTTTTCTGAAACAGTTCGTTGTTTATTGTATATGAAAGAAAAACAAAAAGAAAAAAAGAGAAAACAGGAAAAATGTTTTGTTTTATTTCAGGTTCTCACAAAACTTACACAGCATGCTTAGATTTATTTTATAACTGTATATATATATATATATATATACATATATATATATATATATATACAAGTTTTGTACGTTTGTGTATAGAAAAATATATTAATCAATGAAATTCCAACTTAGTCTCATTTTCACGTTTCGTTATTTACAATTTTTACAATTTTCCATTATTGAAATAAGCTAGTACTTTCACGCATGGTGCAATCGTCAGGTTTATGTGGTGACAGTCGTGTTCCACAACTGACAACTGTGATATATATATATATTTATATATATATTTTGCTTGGGCATAGTAATACTACTAACCTGGTGTTAGAACCCAGTATATATCTATGCGTTAGAATGAAGTGTCAGTCTTATACTACAGAACGGTAAATAAGAGATTGGAAGGGTGAAGAAATAAACGGTCATGTTGTGAGGTCCATTAATGTTTGAAGCTTTGATGAAGCTGTAGGGTGATACTCAATTATAAGCTAGTGAAGTTTGTAACTTAATTGTTTATTCTTTTGTTATTCTAATTACTTAAATATATATACACACAGACACTATAAAAGAAATCTTTTTTTGTTGGGGTGGTGTTTGATTTTCAGTGAGGTGTACTGTTTGTGTGTATGTGTGTGTTAATTTTTATATAAGTCATAAGTACATGTGTATTGTCATGTTGTCTCTTATCTTTAAGATATTTTAAAGATATGCTTATAAGCATGTATTCATATAAATGTGTGTGTGTATGTGTAGGTGGGTGTGTTTTATATATGCATATATATATATATATATATATATATGGATGTGTATGTTTGCATATATATGTGTGTGTATATATATGTATATATTTGTGCGTGTATGTATGTGTGTGTATATATTTATATATTTATAATGCTGGGGTTGACTTTATATTTCACCCTTCCAGGGTCAATGTAATTGGCCTCACCCCTTCCTTAAACTTGCAGGCCTTGTGCCGAAATTTGAAATCATTATTATTGTTGTTATTGTTGTTATCATTAATATTCTGTTAGTTTTTCTTAAGAATGAATATATTTCTTTAAAACAGGAAAAAAAAAAATGTTTTTATTTTTTTTTACTTCACGATGTTTAATCTGTTATTTATTCTATGACATCTGGGATTTATAGAGATTTATATGGAATTATATAAATATTGATATTGTTGTCCGAGTTGCCTTGTATATAGAAATGATGATTATTATTATTATTATTATTATTATTATGTAAAGTGGAAAGCTGGTAGAATTGATTGCATGCCAGAAAAAATGCTTAGCGGCATTTTGTCTGTCTTCACGTTCTGAGTTCAAATTCTGCTGGGTGAACTTTGCTTTTTGTCCCTCCAGGGCCGATAAAATAAGTACCAGTCAAACTCTGGGGTCAATGTAATCAGCTTACCCCCTACCCCTTGTGCCAAAATTATTCTTATTATTATTATAAATAATAATAATAATAATAATAATAATAAGGTGACAAGCTGGCAGAACTGTTAGGACATCAGGTGAAATGCTTAGCGGTATTTTGTCTGCCTCTATGTTCTGAGTTTAAATTCCACTGAGGTCAGCTTTGCCTTTCATTTGTTCAGGGTTAATAAAATAAGTACCAGTTGTGCACTGGGGTCAAATGTAATCGACTAGCCCCCCCACCCCCACCCACCCACCCACCCACCCTGTTGCCCCAAATTTTAAGCCTTGTGCCTATAGTAGAAAGGATTATTATTATTATTATTATTATTATGTAATTGGCTTACCCCAGCTCCTCGTACTTGCTAGCCTTGTTTGAAAATTTGGAATCATTATTATTATTATTTTAAGATTATGTATGTATATATATGTGTGTGTGTGTGTGTATGTATCTGACTTGGAAACTGGTGAATGTTGGCAACAGTAAGGGCATCCAGCTGTAGAAAATCTGTCTCAGTGAATTCTATCAGACCCATACAAACATGGGAAAGTGGACATTAAATCATTGATGGTGGTGGTCACAGTATATCCCTATCCCCACCACCTTCAAATAATAATAATAATACTAATAATAATAATAATGGTTTCAAATTTTGCCACAAGGGCAGCAATTTTGGTGGGAGGGGATGAGTCAATTACATCGATCCCAGTGTTTAAATGGTATTTAATTTACCAACCCTGAAAGGATGAAAGGCAAAGTCCACCTTGGCAGAATTTTAACTTGGAATGTAGCAACGGGTGAAATACCGCTAAACATTTCGTCTGGCACGCTAACAATTCTGCCTGCTCACTGCCTTATATAATAATAATAATAATAATAGATAATGTATATATATTGGTAGCTTTAGCGGATTTGGATGGTAATGCTTTTCGTTCAGAAATCAGAATGAAAAATTTAGTCTGACTTGAAATCTGACTTTAGGACAATTTAGATATTCCATCAGGAAATAAGACAAAGAAAATGATCAGAGATCAGCTAGAACGGAAACATTTGTGTAAATATTGTAAGTGTGTGTGTGTGTGTGTGAAGACAAAAGATGGTATTAATAGTCTGGGAAAGTTAGAATCATTGTGATAACTCATCTCAGAAGTTACGACATTTAATCAATAAAGACGGTCGCTGACGATGATACTGGCTTAGAGTTTTGTATCATCATCGTTATTGTTGTTGTCGTTGTTGTTAAGGCGGTCATCTGGCTGAATTGTCAGCACATCAGGCAAAATACTTTGCAGCATTTCTTCTGCTTTATGTTCCGAGTTCAAATATTGCCAAAGTCCACACACACACACATGAATGGCTTCTTTTCTGTTTCCGTCTACCAGATCAACTCGTAAGGCTTTGGTCGGCCCAGAGCTGTAGTAGAAGACAGTAGCCCAAGGTGCCAGACAGTGGGATTGAACCCAGAACCATGTGGTCAGTGAGCTAACTGCTTACAATGCAGCCATATCTGCACTTGTGTGTGTGTGTGTGTGTGTGTGTATGTATGCGCACACACATGCACAGGCATACATCCATTCACATACTCACAGACATACACACACACGCACACAAATGCAGAAAGGGAGATAAAACAAAATTATTCTCATGTTTCCTAATTCTGTCTGCTTTTGGTGTGGTGTGGCATGGTTGGGGTGGGTTGTGCTTTTTTCACTTAGTTTATGGAGACAAAGAAATTATTTCACTGTCTATAAATACACTGATAAAGTACATTGGCTACAAGAATTTTCTTTCGAAAATGTTAAATCAATTTGTTTTGTCTGAGCAAATAAACTTCCTTTTATTTGGTTCGTTTTTTTTTTCCTTTTTTTTCTTTTCTTTTTTTTTTTTGTTTTACATAATAAATAGCCAAAAAATGGATGTTTTTTTTTTTTTTTGTTTTTTTTTTTGGTTTGTTTTTTCCCAACCAGAGATGCAAAAATGACAATTTGATTCATTCAATGTAATCTGTTGTTGATATTGCTGTTGTTGCTTAATGTTCCAGTTTCCAGTCCTAATTCAGCAGATTAGTGGTCAGAGCCTTTCTGGCTATGACCATCTCTCCTTATCATTTTGCTTTGGTCTGTCTGTAAGTGGCTTCATATCCCTACAGCCCTGGCATCGGGTGACATTAGTTCAGGTCCTTCATGGACAATGTGTCCCACAGCTCAACAGTTCCAGGTGAAGATCAGTGGAATTAAACACCTTAAACCCTTCTGTTACTATATTTCTGATGGAATACTCTGCCTTTGTTTCGATTAATTTTGGAAATAATGAAGAATTTAGTAAAACCCCATTTTCCTTCTTAAGCCTGTGTTTGTAAGATAAATTAACATGACATTTTGATAGAAGATTTTGATTTAGATCCCTTTAAAACTGTGGTTCCCAAAATTTTCCGGGGTTCCCACGACCCCACTCACCAACACTTTCTGCATCAAATTCAGAACAACAGTATTTCACAAATAAAAATTAACCTAATTAACCCATTATTTTGCTGTTTATACAGCTATTGCCTCGTCACCCACTTTTTTGAGGCCACTCTGTTATCACATCATTTTTCTTCAATGCCCCACTGGATCTTTCCACTGCCCCCAGGGGTCCGGGACAGAACAGGTTTCTTGCAGTAGAGGGAGAATATATGCTTCCTTTGTAGGGAGACAGGATGAGAGTAACGGGGGTGGAGCTGGAGAAAGAGATAAAATAGTGGTGATGAGGTGCCAGGGTGGACCCTAAGGCACAAAGGGGGCTAGAAGTGAGTAAGGAGCAAGTGTATGGGGAATGAGTGAAGTGAATATAATGAATGAAGTGCATATGTTAAGGGATTAAAGGTTGATAACGTTGAATGGAAAACATTATTAGTATCAGCATTAATATTACTAAACCTGTCACTCACCAGTCTTACCAAATATACCTAATAAAAAAAAAGCAAGAATTAAGAATTAATTAGTAGTTCGTTTCTAACTACATTACATACTTCTAGATAAGCTTTACAAGATATCTGAATTCTATCATGTCTCCAATCTAAATTCTGAGAGCGTTTCAAAGATATCTGTTCTGTTTTTAGGCCAAGAAAGCAGATATATTTCGAGGTTTTTACTCCAAGAATCAGTATAGATTACCAGCCAGCCAACCAGTTGGTTTAGTATCTGTGGGATGTCTAGATGTCATAGTTTTTCTGTGCCAGCTCTAAATCTGTCAATTCCAGAAATAAATCTATAAATACACCTTTCTTGTTTTTTTAATCAACTGCTACTTGATTAAATATCTTTCGGCAATCTTCAATTTGTAAATATATCACATCAGTTTCCATTTTTTTTTTTTGTCCTCTCTTTTTTCTTTTTGTTGTTGTCGTTTTTATCATTGGATCTCGAAGTTGATGAAGCTATTAATAATAGCATCTTAATATTGGGTTAACGAAAGAAAAAAGCAACTCTTTGGAGAGAAGTAAGTCAAAAGTTCTCCATGGAATATGAACTCACATCAATCCTTTGAAATTCTCTCTCCATCTTTGAAACTTTTTTCAATCCTAAAGTGTTTTTAACTGAGTATTAACATGCTATCTTATATAGCCTTATCTACTTCAAGCTCCACTGTTAAAAACGAATAATCTCACATCTCTTGACATGGAATAATTTGTCTTTAACAGTCAACACAACATCAATAACTTTTTCTGTTTTATTTTTCTTTATATTTTTATATACTGAATAAGCAATAACGTTTGAGTTTGATTCAGTGGTGAAGGTCGTTGTTTTTATGAATTAGGTTCGCTAACTGACCCCAGAGTTGAGAGCCGGGGTTGGGTGGGGTGGGGATAAAAGTGGGTCTTGGCCACTTTTATATTTTCGTACTCTGCCGGTTCTTATCACCATCCTTCCAATCTTAACCTCTTGAATTATCTCACAGCCTCCCCATCTCTGCTTTTTCTCTCTTCCTCTCTCTCTCTCTCTCTTCCTCTCTCTTTCTCTATGCTTCAATGAAAATGTCTTTGCTCTGTGAATACTTGTAGAACATAGATAAATCCACCTCAAAAGTTATCTTCATAATATGTACGGCACCTTGTATTGCTCACCCTTCCTTGTTCAACTTCCTTATCTTTTCTATTCCCCCTCTCTCTCCCCCTATATATCTCTCTCCTTCTCTATATATATATACCTAGTCTCTCTAGTATGATATTATAAGTAGAAGATTGAACAACAGAGAGAGAAAGAAAGAAGCAAGCAATCAGAGATAAATTCTTCTAATCCTTAATTATGTTCTATCATTACTTTGGTTTGGTTTTTTTGTCATTTCTTTGGAGTTTGCTCTGTGAAGAAACATCACAGAATTTCTCGGTCGTTCCTGCTACCATTTCTGTGACAAATGATAATATATACCCATATAACATAAAATATATACATGCATACATGTGCATATACATATAATATAATATAGACATATATAAATATATATATATATATCAGTTGTATTTGGCTATTCTTTGCTGCTCCAGAAGATTTTCCTTGGAACTAAAAAGGTTTCTGTCCCTTCTTGCACAGACAGATTTGTGGATAACTCTCTCTCTCTCTCTCTCTCTCTATATATATATATATATATATATATATATATATATATATATATATAGGAAAATTGTCTGCTGCATAAAGTGCTCCCAAATTATTACAATTAAACCTGATCCATTCTCTCCATCTTTTTGTCTCCCCTCTTGCCTTCATCCCCCTCCCCTCTTTTTTTTTTTCCTGATGCCCCTTGTTACCATAGCAACAGAACAGTTATAAGTTACTTGTAGCATTTTGCTTGTTTGACATGAAATGTATAAACTAAACAAAATTCAAAATTCACCAATTTTCAAACGTCTCTTCAATTCTTGTATTAGTTTTTTTTTTTTTTTTTTAAATATTTTCCCCTCCCCTAATGGAAACAAACACAAACTGATAAATTAATAGTAATAATACTAACAACAACAACAACAACAAGAGTTTCCTGGGAAAGGAAATTCCCAGTTTACATCCAAAATGGACACGATGGATTTTCAAACCTGTTATGAATATGGAACAGTTTGGAATTCACAATATCATAAGGCAAGTTTATTTTTAAAGAATTTTTGGAGATTTTTGGAAGTTGTTTGGGTTCTGTTTCTTCATATGTATTTCAACACAGTCTCTGTTTTTATCATTCACAAGAAAAACCTTATTAATTTGGCATAATTATCCAATTGAGAGAATATTTAAAATATTTTAATAGATTAAAAGGAAATAATTATTAAACTTTGCTATGTAAATCCCAAAACGAAATCTTTATTTAAATTGAATTAAACTGTCAATTAATTTAACGAGATATTTTAACTTAGATCAAATCAGTGTTTACTTGAGTAATATTATATATAGCCGATTAATTTAATGAAATATTAACTTTAATCAGCAGTGTCAACTTAATTAGTTGATAGAAAGTATAGTTTGTGAAATATATTGATAACTTTTCGGTTTGGTTTTACGAAATTAATTTAAGCAGTTGCAAGTATGGTTGTATGGTTAAGAAGCTTGTTTCCCAACCTTATGGTTTCAGGTTCAGTCCCACTGTGTGACACATTGGGCAAGTGTCTTTTTCTGTTGCCCTGGTCTGACCAAAGCCTTGTGAGTAAATTTCGTAGATGGAAACTGAAAGAAGCCCATCGTATATTTTTGTGCGTGACTTTTGTCAAGACATTACCTGTTGGTTGTAAACTAGAATTATTGCCCTACAAGCTTGCTTCCCATCCATGCACAGTGCTTTGGGTAAGCAGTTTGTATTAGAGCCCCAGGTCAATCAAATGTTGGTGTGTTTACATCCCTGTAACTTAGGGATTCAGCAAAAGAGACCAATCGAATAAGTACTAGGCTTACAAAGTGTAAGTCCCGGGGTCAGTTTGTTCCACTAAAGGTGGTGCTCCAGCATGGCCACAGTCAAATGACTGAAACAAGTAAAAGAGAGTAGCGACACAAGTGCGAGATGAAAGATTCTTAAGTATGATGACAAATATTTGATTCTATTTTCTTTTATTTTTATTAAATTTCATTCCGTTTCCTTGGAAATTTTGATGATATTCTTTACGAGTAAGTAAATATATTAAGGAATAATGCCTTCATTTCTTCTGACTAAGCATATTATTATTATTACCTACATATATATGTGTTTGTATGCACTCACTCCAACACATATAGCTTCATCCTACACCAGTCATTTACAACTAGGGTCCACGTGACCTGCGGAGGCCCGTATGAGATTTTGTTGTTAAAATTTATAAGCAATAAATTGCTTATACTTCAACAAACACCAAATGTTTTAACAATTTTTTTAAAATACAATTCCGACTAATATGTAATAATTAAAATATAAAAGGGTTTTTTAAACATCGAATGGTTATGAGGGTCCACCTGAATAAAATAGGGATCAAAGGTGTCCATAGGGAGAAAATGGTTGAGAACCACCGAGTTAAAGACCCTTGAATAGATAAGAGGGTCCGCTTTGGTGAAATAGGAATCAAAGGGATTCACAGGGAAAAAATGGTTGAGAATCACTGGTCCACAGTATTTCTGCTTGTATGTTTGATTAAGAGTACAGCTGTCTGTGGAATACGCAACCACTTCTGATTAAAACAAAAAGGTAGTTCACTGAACTAAACAATTGTTTTATCCTTATCAATGAAACTGGTGGACACAGTTTCACTTTAAGTTAAAGTTTCTTTGTGTAGGGATTTTTTTTTGTTTCATATTTTAACAATCATTTAAATTGTTTTAACAATAATAAAAACTATATTAAATTAGAAATTTCTCTTTTTTTTTTTTTTTTTGCAAGGAAAGCATTTCTAAGATCTAATTTGAGAATTATTTTTCAGACCTGTTAAAACTGTCCTTTTTTTTTTTGTTTTAATTTTATTTTATTTCAATTTATTGTTTATTTTTCTCCAAATTTCTTTAAACAAAAACAAAGAAATTTTTTTAAAAACGTTTAAGTGCTGTCTCCTGATTCTTTAGGAACTTTGATATTTATTTATTTTAAAAACCAAAAGAAAAAAACTATTTGGAAGAAGAAAGACTGTGCAGTCTATTTATTTAGATTTTAGTTTTTAAGTCATTTTGCATCAACTTCTGTGCACTGTTGCACCACTTAATGCAATTTTTCTCTGTTCTTCAGTTTTTGTTGATTTCAGATTTTTCATTTTTTTCTTTATTTTTATAAATAGCAATAATTGTTTTGTGCAATGAAAACCTCAACGAAATAATTTCTTGTCTGAATATTTATTGTACTTACGATTGGTACTTGTTGCTGTTGTCTTTTAGTCTTTGTCTATCAATCTATCTATCAGTATACCTGTCTATCTGTCTATCCATCTGTTGGTCAATATATCTGTCTATTTATCTATTTACCTATCTATCCATCCAGTTACGTTATCTATCCCCGTGGTCTGTCTCTCTACATATTTACCCATCAATCTGCCTGTCTATATTTTTAGCCAACCATCCATCACTCTCTCTCTCTCTCTCTCTCTCTCTCTCTCTCTCTCTCTCTCTCTCTCTCTCTCTCTCTCTCTCTCTCTCTCTCTCTCTCTCTCTCTCTATCTGTCTATCTATCTATCTATCTACCTACCTAGTACCCCACCCATCTATAATGTGCATTTGAAAGCTTTTATCACATAAAATATAAAACCTAATCATAAAGTCTTCATACATCACAATATAAATGGAATTGCTATCTAGTCACTACTTCCAGGAACAGTGCCACAGGGCAGTCTCTCTCTCTCTCTCTCTCTCTCTCTCTCTATATATATATATATATATATATATATATATATATATATATATATATATATATACATACATTATTGTTATTGTTATTATTATGTCCTGAGTTCAAATTCTACCAAGGTCGACATTGCCTTTCATCCTTTCAGGGTCGGTGAAATAAGTACCAGTCAAGTACTGGGGTCGATGTAATCGACTGCCCCCTCCCCCAAATTTCAGGCCTTGTGCCTATAATAGAAAGGATTATTATTATTATTATTATTATTATTATTGTTGTTGTTATTATTGTTCTGAGTTCAAATGCCACCAAGGTCACCTTTGCCTTTCATCCTTTTGGGGTTGATAAAATTAAGTACCAGTGAAACATTGGGGGGTCAATGCAATCGACTTGTCCCCCTCCCCTCAAATTTCAGTCCCTGTGCCTTTAGTAGAAAGGATTATTATTATTATTAAGGTGATGAGCTGGCAGAATTGTTCGCACAGCAAGCAAAATGCTTACCTGCATTTCTTCTGGAGTTGATGTCATTGCCTAACCCTAAAATTTCAGACCTTGTGCCTATATTAAAAAAGGATTATTATTATTATTATTGAAGAATTTTGCCATTTCTTTAGCAGATTTTTAATTGGTTCTCTCAGAAGATGTGTTCAATATCTTGGTTGGTATCTGGAGGTATCGGAAGAATAAATTACATATTCCTGATACTGGAGCCCTGTCTTAATAATTACAACAGGGCGAGAGAGAGAGAGAGAGAGAGAGAGATTCAAATGACACAATCTTTCTTACTTGGTCGTTCATGTTGCTAGAAATAACAGTCAAATCTGCTTCCATTCACTTCGTTCTCATCTTCAAACTGTAGTCTGAGATTATATAAAGAAGAATATGAAGGAAAAGAAAACACCTCCAAAAAGGCAGGATGGTCAAAGGTGGAATGCCTGTGATTGAGGAGGTTGCCTAGGGCTAAAAAAAACTGGAGAGAGACGAATAAAAAGAATCTGCTCCTTACAATAATACAGTATCTGTACAAATGGATGTGGTGGTGATGATAGTAGTGGTGGTGGTAGTAGTAGTAGTAGTAGTAGTAGTAATGGTAGTGATAGTAGTAGTGGGAGTGGCAGTCACTGTAGTAGTAGCCATGTCAATAGTAATGGTAGTAGTAGTAGTAGTTATATTGCTGGTGTGTATATAAGCAAAAGGATCAAGAGAAGCTGATGGAGCGAAATGGATGGAAAGGCTGGGATGGTGGTGGTGGTGGTGGCTGGAAGGGTGAAGTGGTAGTGGTGGTCGTGGGTGGGTGAGGTGTTTTCAAGGAAGAATCTATAACCAAAAATGGAAGCCATCCAAATAAATATAATATTGCCAACCAAATAAAATGAACTAAACTTCTGCAAGAGTGCAGCAGTTGGCAAAAACATTGACTTGTATTGCATTATTTCATTTGGTGGTGCTCGTTATTATTATTATTATTATTATTATTATTATTATCATTATTATTATTATTGTTGTTGTTTTTTTAATGAGAATTAACCCCCCCCCCCCTCCTCTGTTCCTACTCCCTCCTACTGCTCCTCCTCAGCTTCGACCCCCCCCCCCCCCGCCTCCCTCTTGTTGCACCTCACCCTCATCCCCCCTACACATATGCACCACCGCCACCGTCATCACCCCCCCTGCTACCACTATTTCTCTGTAATAAAAGTTTGCTGTGTGATCACTGAATGCTGCTAAAATACAAAGATACCTAATTAACATAAATTTAACCACACTGCAATCTCGGTTCCCATTGTCTTATTTTGTTTTGTTCTTTTTATTTTATTTATGTTTTGTTTTTTTGCTTAGTATCTCGTTGCAGGTTTATTAATTTATTAATTTTCCTGCAGTAAAGAAATAAAAAAAAATTTTGGAAAATACATATACATATATATATATTTATGTGTGTCTACACATACATACATACATATATATATATATATATATATACATACATCTGTAGATGTAGGCACAGCTGTGTGGTAAGAAGTTTGCTTCCCAACCACATGGTACTAGGTTCAGTCCCACTGCTTGCACCTTGGTCAAGTGTCTTCTACTATAGCCTTGGGCTGACCAAAACCACATGAAACAGCTGTAAGCTAAGGAAGTTCATGATAATTTCTCTTTCTTTTGTCATTTTAATTTCTCATATGTATATGTCTCTGTGTGTGTTTATGTGTGTTTACATTTGCAGCTCTGAAAAATCATTGAACTATGAGTGGTGATGTTGTTGACATTTCCCCTATTGAAAAAAAAAATTTTCATCTGGAGATGTGTGGAGATTGATATGACCTGTGTAGTACTCAAGAAGGCCTGTCCTTCACAACAGAAATGTTAAGGCCACTATTCCTGGTGAAGAGGATTAACCTGCAAGAATTGTATGCCGGTGCCATGTCAAAAGTGCTCGTGCAGTGCCACGTTAAAAGTACCCAGCATACACTGTAAAGTGGTTGGCATTAGGAAGGGCATCCAGCTGTAGAAACCAAACAAAAGCAGACTGGAACCTGATGCTACTCTCTAGCTTGCTAACAATGGTCAAACTATCCAACCCATGCCAGCATGGAAAATGGACATTCAAGGAGGAGGTGGAGTATTTGATTGGCTCCTCTTCCACACACACGATAAAACTAAGTAAAAATTTAATGAGCGTTTTGTTAGCTTGGCCACCCTCGCACACAGTCTCACCCTGAATCCACCTGCTGAGTTAGAATCAGTGTGTATTGTGTAAGTGTAGCCTCCCGTTTGTTGAATTAAAATTGACGAGCACTTAATTGGCTCCTCACCCCTCACTCCTCCCACACATGCACGCAGTCATACTAAGTTAAGATTAATGAGCGTTTTGTTATCTTATCTCCCCACACACACACAATCGTTAAGTTAAAATTAACAAGCATCTCATTAGCATTCCCTCACATACATGCAATACTAAGTTAAAATTAACAAGTGTTTTGTTATCTACTTGCCCTCCCCCCGCCTCATCCCCTCCCACACACACACACACATACCATAATGTTAATTTAAAAGTAACAAGCATTTCATTACCTTCCCCACACATGTATTACCAGGTTACAATTAACGAGTGTCTCATCAGCTTACCCACCACCCACCCACATGCCCCAACATGGTGAATTAAAATTAACAAAGCTTTTTTTTTTTTTTTTTATTAGTATACCCATACTGCAAAATTCAAAATTCTTCCAGCTGGAGGGAAAAACACTCCAAGAACTTTTTAAAATCTTCTGCCCATCCACTAGGGGCATATTTTGGGATCATATTTATCGGTGCAGGCATAGCTGTGTGGTAAGAAGTTTGTTTCCCAACCACATGGTTTCAGGTTCAGTCCCGCTGTGTGCCACCTTGGGCAAGTGTCTTCTACTAAAGCCTTGTGAGTGGATTTGATAGAACAGAAACTGAGAGAAGCCCACCATATATATTTGTGTGTATGTGTGTATGTCTTTATGAGTGTTTGTCCTCTACCACCACCTGACAACCAGTGTTGGTTTATTTGTGTGCCCCCATCCAGGCTTTAAAAAAAATAATTACTGGAGTCAATTCATTCAACTAAAAATTCTTCAAGGTGGTGCCCCAGCATGGCCACGGTCTAATGGCTGAAACAAATGAAAGGCAAATGATAAAAAAGTTGCCCCATGGACTCGACACCCTGCAGTAACCAGGGGCAATGAGGAGCCCAAGAAAAACTGCGGATGTTTCTGAGTGAGATAAGGATTAGTCCGAGTTTAAACATACATGGCATGACATGTGTCTTGGAACATATGGCAAAGTATTGATTCCTCATTATCATCATCATCATCATCATCAGTCGATTGATTGATCGATAGATCAATCAACTTTGAAAAGATCGTCACCATGCGAAATATCAGGAATATGTTATTTCTCTGTTAAATTGAACACATCACCCAGCTCACTGCCCCACCCCCACCACCGCTACCACACATGCACGCCCCGACCAAGCTACCACTACCATCCGCACTGCCAATACCTCCCCTCCCTCCTCCCCCTCCAACCTTTTGCTGCTGATGTTATTCTGTTTTTCGTTCATTGTGCAGTTTCTAATTGCACAATAGTTGAATTGCAATTTAAAACATTGAACTTTTAAAATATTTTAAAACCAAAAACGAGGTTTTATTTTATTTTTTATTTTTTTTAACTGATTACTGTCTTTTAATATATTTTCTAAAATTTCAAATTTTTATTAATTAATTTATCTTTTTTTTTTATTTCTGCAAATTAATTAAATTAAAATTATGCTGTAAATGTCATTTTATATATATATTTATATATATATATATATATATATATATATATATATCTACACACATGCATATATATATGTATATATACACAGACATGGGGGGGGCCAAAATAAAAGGAAAAATCAAAATTCAGAAATTTTGATGATAATACCTCAAAAGTTGTTCTTGGATTAAAATATTCAAGAATATTTTATTGATTTATCGTTTATTTAAACTTATTTCTTTAATTTCCTTTTTTTTTTAATGTTTTTAACTTTGGTTAATCTTATATTTGCTGTTTTCAATCTGACCCTTCCACTTCGGCCACTCCCCACCTTTTTTATATTTAATTATTCGTATATTAATAGGCACTGACATGGTTGTGTGGTTAAGAAACCTGCTTCCCAACCAATGTGGTCTTCAGTTCAGTCCCATTGTGTGGCACCTTGGGCAAGTGTTTTCTACTATAGCCCCAGGCCAACCAAAGACTTGCGAGTGGATTTGATAGATAGAAACTGAAAGAAGCCTATAATGTGTGTATTTATATATGTGTGGCATAGGTGCAGGGATGGCTGCGTCATAAGAAGCTTGCTTCCCAACCACATGGTTCCGGGTTCGGTCCCACTGTGTTGTAACTTGGGCAATTGTCTTCTACCATAGCCTCACACCAACCAAAGCCTTGTGAGTGGATTTGGTAGATGGCAATTGAAAGAAGCTTGTTGTATATCTAAATGTATGTATCTATGCACATGTGTCTGTATTTGTCCCCACCATCACTGCTTGACAACCAGTGTTGGTGTGTTTATGTCCCTGTGACCTAGCAGTTCAGGAAAAGAGATCAACAGAACAAGTACCAGGTTTTAAAAAAAAGTACTGGGGTTGATACCTTCAACTATAAATTCTTCAGGCTGGTGCCCCAGCATGGCCACAATTTAATGACTGAAACAAGCAAAAGATATATAGATAGATAGATAGATATAACTGTAGATGTGTGTGGTGTTGGTTTATTTACATCCCTGTAACATATAAAGTGACCAATAGAATTAGTGTCAGGCCTTAAACATGCAAAGACAAGTATTGGGGTTGATTTGTTCATCTAGAACCTTTCAAGATGGTGCTCCAGCATGGCCCAGTCCAAAACACTGAAACAAGTAAAAGATACAAATATATATATATAGATATGAATATCTATATTCTAAAATCAAAACCTTTGATATTATTTCCCTACCCTAACTCACCCCTGTTAAAATACAGAATCCTTTATTATTATTTATTACAAAAATTTAACAAAAAAAACCTCTGTTTTCTCCTTTCCCCTCTCAAACCTACCCGCCTTCCTACCCTGCATCCTTCTGATCAATTTTGGGATGTTATCTATTGATTCTGTTTGGTACCAACAGATATGTAACTTTTATGGATTGTCTTAACGCTAGCTGCATGTAAAAATGTCTGCTGGCTGATTGAATTCACGCATCAATCGATAGGGTTTGTGGCGCAGGAAAATTATAAGTTGCCTATTGAGCCAATAAGTTAAAATGTTTACTTGTGTGTGTGTGTGTGTATCGTTTAACATCCATTAAATGATATGTATATAAATATATGTATATGTGTGTCTCTACATAAATAAATGAATGTAAATGTGTGTACATGTGCATATATAAATATGTATGTATGTATGAGCCAATAAGTCAGAATGTTTATTTGTATGTGTGTGTAACTATGTTTTATATATATATATATATATATATATATATATATATATATATATATATATAGTGTGTATATATATATATATATATATATATATATATATATATCATTTGACATCTGTTAAATATGTATATAAGTATGTGTGTATCTATGATTAAATGAATGTAAATGTGTTTGTATGCATATATATACATGTATACATATATGTGTGTGTGTATGTATGTATTATTAGAATCATGAATATTAATGTATAAGCCATATTTCATAATAATCCTTGATCGTTAATTCATAAATTAACTTAGAGAACATCTTGGCCATTTTTTGCTATGTTGCAATAAATTTCTGTTGTTTCCAACTCATCTGTTTGTTGAGAAGACAGTTGATTTCTCTCACTTACATTTTCTTTGAGAAGCCCTGTTAGAATTAAACCTAAATCTGTGGCCCTCCTCTTTTGACTCTTCTTAGCCCTTTTGATATCAATCTATGTGAGACTGTCCCTAGTTCTATAATACAACATTTTTTGGTTGCAAAGTGATCTTATTTAGAACTTTCCATCAAAATTTCACAATAATTTATTTTCCAAACACTAGGTTAAGACTGTCTTTCAACAGAAATATGATAATGAAAGGGTTAATTAAGAGTTGTTAAGGGAATATAAAAAAACCTTGACAATGTAAATATGTTAATAGTTACCATGGGTAGCAAAAATTACACAAAAAAACAGGATATCACACCCGTTTCATAGGTAGAGATACCCAAGTTAAAGTGATGCATTTTGAGTAGATATGAATAATAACAATAAATAGAGCAAAACGCATATAAATAAAAGTTCCTTTAATTCCTACATATGTTTCAAAATATATGTGTACTCTACACCAAAGAAGTAAGAGCTGCTGGAATTCCACATATATTCATCGTCAGGGAACCAACATATAGAAGCAAAACAAATGCAAAATCTATATGATGGTTCCCTGACGATGAATATATGTGGAATTCCAGCAGCTCTTACTTCTTTGGAGTAGAGTACACATATATTTTGAAACATATGTAGGAATTAAAGGAACTTTTATTTATATGCATTTTGCTCCATTTATTGTTATTATTTATATATATATATATATATATATATATACACACACACAGACTATAGGCTTCTTTCTGTTTCCATCTACTAAATCCACTGACAAGAGTTTGGTCAGCCCAAGGCTGTAGTAGAAGACGCTTGCCCAAGGTGCCACACAGTGGGATTGAACCTGGAACCATGTGGTTGGGAACCAAGCTTCTTACCACACAGCCACACCTGTGCTTATGTTCCTTTAAATTATGATGATGATAATGACGACGTTGATGGCTTCATTGAACAAAGTCAATAATTTAAATAACCAATGTTATTTGTTTTGGCTTTTTTTGTTTCATTTTATTCGTTATTTTATTAATTCATTTATTTCTGTACTATTATCACTTTTATTATTATTGCCGTTGTTTTTCTCTCTTTTTTTTTTGTCTCTTGAGGGGAGGGGCATGTGTTTTGTTTTATTGAAGTGTGGTCTTTCTTTTCTCTCCCTCTCTCTCTCTCTCCCTCTCTTTCTATCTCTCTCTCTCTCTCTCTCAGTCAAAGCCAAATTGGATTATATTTATAAGTTCTTTATGACAATCTATTTAATACAGCTTTTGTTTCCGAAAACATTCGGATATTCGTTCTGTAATAATTGTTGTCTAAATTTAAAAGTTATTCCTGTCTTATTCTGAGATACCTTGAAAAATGTAAATAGGTCTTTTTTTATTTCTTTTTCCTTTTCTTTTTTTTTTGGGGGTTTCTTTTTTTTTATTAACCACAAATCTTTATTTTCAATTTCCTTGTTTTGCCTTCGTTTAATTAACTGGAAATTCATTTCAACCCTATTCAACCACCACCACCACCACATACACAGAAATAGTCAGGTTTTGTAACAGAGTTTCTATGATTAGCCTACTCACCCTCCTCCTCTTTTGTTGCCATTGTTGCAATGCTTTTCGACATACAGTGTGTGTGTTTGTGTGTGTGTAAGTGGGATTGAGAGAGAGAGAGATAGAGACAGGTTCTTGTGTATATATGTGAGTTGTATGATGTAAATATATATACATTGTTATATATTATATATATTATGATGCCTGTGTGTGTGTGTGTGTATATATATATATATATATATATATATATATATATATATAGTATATTATGTATATGATATATGGATGTTAAATGATAATGATGGTGATAAATGCTATATTGTATACTTATATATGTGCATATATATATATCATCATCATCATTTAATGCACGTTATCCACGCTGGCATGGGTTGGACGGTTTGACTGGGCTGGCATGTTGGAAGGCTGCACCAGGATCCAGTCTGATTTGATGTGGTTTTCTATGGTTGGATGCCCTTCCTAACGCCAACCACTCTGAGAGTGTAGTGGCTGCTTTTATGTGCCACCAGCACGGATGGTATTTCTATGTGTGTTTCTCTCGTGTGTGTATGTGTGTGAGATAAAATAAAGATTCTATGTGTGTAATTTTGAATTTGTGTATATATGTATATACATGTGAGTGTGAGTGTGTACATGTATACGTTTGTGGAATCAAGGGTTTCCAGCTCAGTCTTAAAGACCAGCACTTAAGAACCGTATTACTAAAAATTACTAAAAGCTAAAATTACTGGTCAGTGATTGACCAAAAGGGTCCTTTAAGTTCAAAACGCCAGTTACCAGACACAGCACAACACATACACATCCTCTTGTACTTTTAATCAGGTTTTGCTAATACCTGCTGTGAGCGTTTTATAGGTATTCTCTCTCTCTGTCTCACACATACACACAGATTTGCACTCCTTCTTGACATTAATTCCTGTTTTGTACAGAAGAAGTATGAAGCCATGAAGCCGTACAGCTAATCACATTGTAATTATAAATTATGTCGTATCAGAGGGTGTTTTGCTGTCGGGGATTTGGAAAAGCTGAGAAATGTCTGAATTACCAAATATGAGAAGACACACACACACACACACACACACACACATATATATATATATATATATATATATATATATATATATATATATATATATATATATATATATATATTTATTACTTGGAAACAAAAATTTGTATAAAACAGTCTACGCAGAAATGGTTTGCATCTATTCATTTATCTAGAACCATCAGCAGGAAGTTAATCTGTTTTCAGATATAAATGGAAAATAATTATTCAATATACAAGATTCTAAATTTTTCAGATTTAATATATGTGTACGTGTTGTCAATATTTAAAATGAAATTTAAGTATGTACACGTGTGTGTTTATGTATGTATGTATATATGCATATGTGTGTGTGTATAGAGAGATAAATACAATCCAGGGAACCAAGTGTAAGAGGATAGTAATCTCGAAGCTTTTGTGCAGCTCGTACAAACGACGGAAGGTGGACAACATGCAATAAAACAAGTTTATCAACCTTCTAAGTTACACATTTTGTTCTTCATTGAAATCAAAATAAATTTCAATAAGCTGACAATCACCATGCAATTCACATTTAGCAACTAAAGTTGCTAAAAATGTGAATAAAAATGCAAGAAAATAAGGAATGGAACAGGTAAAACACACACTACAAATGTTTCATATCAAAGTGATGCTTGTTACAGAAGTTGTAACATACACAGAACCAGCTTAGCTAATCTTCAGGTCCTATTACCTATAAGTTGTTTACATTCTTGCATGGAGATGAACAAATATATGTGTTTATAGTTGTCCCATAAATTTTCAGAAGTCAGAAAGAAACAACTAGGCATATGTTAGGTAACAGAGCAGGTCAACTATTTATGCACGTCTTCATGTCTCCATTTAGTTGTGTCTGATGATTGTTAATATATTTCTCCACAACGGGAAAGGTTCTTCAACATGAAACCATTTGCTTACATAAATTCACTGTTATAAGACTATCATCATCATCATTTAATGTCTGCTGTCCATGCTGGCATGGGTTAGACAGTTTGACAGAAACTGATTAGCCCACTGAGCTGCACCAGTCTCCAGTCTGATTTGGCAATGTTTCTACAGCTGGATGCCCTTCCTAATGCCAACCACTCCGAGAGTGTAATGGGTTCTTTTTATATGCCAGTGGCACAGGTGCCAGTTATGTGACACTGGCATCGGTCATGACTATGGTTTTTCTTGGCTTCATGTGTCTTCGTAAATACTACATTTATATTATATAAATTATATATATATATATATATATATATATATATATATATATATATATATATATATATATATATATCTATGAATTTATGTGTGTTGTGTATATTTTTATGTGTGTGTCTCTCTAGAATAGTAGTGACTGTGATTTGAAAATGGTCCAAGTTAAAGGGGTCTCTTTGACCCTGTTACAAAGAACTTTTCTAATGCCTGTGCCTTGATAAACGCTCCCACCTCACCACACCCCACCGCCAATCTGTGTTAAGTGGTTAACGAGAGGAAAGTCATCAGTGTTAAATACCATATAGGTGATAATAAAAATATTAATTAGAATTTAAATAAAATTTATAACATATACAACAACATAGATTGTGGCGGGTTTTTTTTTCAGTTTTGTCTTTTTCTTTTTTGTTTGGCTCTGAATGTGTGACAGAAAACAAAGGACCACAACCTATAGCACGATTCTGGAAGGCATGTGCAGTCATGAAAAGCAGATATAAAATTATATGGCTGATGATGGTGGTGTTGATGGTGATGATGGTGATGACTATTGTCACTGCTGGTGAGGAGGAGGAGGAGAAGGATATCCAATGCAATAAATATTGGCAATGATGATGGTGTAGAAGACGATGATGATAGTGAAAACAATGCTGACAACAGCTGTGATGATGAGGATAATGATGGGAGCAGCCACTCATAGACTCGCTGTGCTGCGTGAAGGAACAAAAGTGGGTGGGGACACGGGGAGAGAAAAAATTAAAATGAGATGCTCACAAGTAGAACATTTTAGATCATAAATATCCTCCCTCAGGACTGACCTAGGGCTAAACAACATCATCACACACACACACAAACACAGCTGGTGCAGTGTTCCTCTCTGTTAAATTTTGATGCATCCAAGATAGCTTTGGCACTAATTACCGATCCATATGGACAAATACAAATAGTTGGGTTTTTTTTATATATTGTATATATATTTTTATATACTCTCTCCCCTCCTCCTCTCTCTCTCCACCATTTGTTTAGTATTGGGTATTATTTTCTGGTGTGTGCGTAGGGTGGGGTACGATGTATTGCGTTTTTCTGGACGGGTATCGTTTACAGGGGGTTGAGGTTACTGATAGGCTTTGTGAAACCTTAGGAAAATAATATTGTTTGCCATCATACATACACGCTTACACATGCAAATATTTGCACATACATGCACACATACATATACAAATATGCATAAATATACAAGCAAATATGCGACACACGTACACACTTATGTGTTGTATATATTTGTGTGCTTATATATATACATACACACACACATATATATATATATATACACACATATAATTGTGTGTGTCTGTATATATATATATGTGTGTGTGTGTGTGTATATATACACGCACACATAATTATAAGCTTTCACCATATATTGACTATATAAAATAATCTAATAGAGCATATAAACTCCCAACAGAAACAAAATTGAGTATTAGTATGCATGGGAATTGAACACACACTCATATATATACATATATATATATATATATATATATATATATATATATATATATATATATATATATATATATATATATGTGTGTGTTGAAATGCTTTAACTGATGACGGTTTACGTAACACATGCATTTCCTACTATATATTATGAAAATACAAAAGGTACATGTTAAATGATTTCAAAATATCACTATTTGGCTTGACTTCATTATTACAGCTTTTATAAATATATATATATATATATATATATATATATATATATATATAGTCTGTTGAGATGATTTGGTAGCATAACATCTAATAATGTAATGGCATGTCTTTTCTACTCCTCTGATGAGATTTTGCCCAATATAATGTTTTTAATTACTGGAATTTAATTCTTTGGGGAAAATGGAAACGGCTGTAAAAGAATATGTTGAATTTTTGCATTTAATGAATTATATTAATGCTACATTTTCATTTTCTGAATTTTAATTTATATGTATATATATATATATATATACATACATACATACATATAGCAGGATTCTCTTTTCCATATGTTTGTCAGTAGATTCATTCACATCTACTCATAAAGCTTTTGGTCTATAGAAGAAAGCACTTGCCCCAAGAGACACCATACACACATGCACACACAATGGAACTGAACTCATAACTACATGGCTGTGACACAAACTTGTTGACCATGCAGCCTATATAAGAATTAACGAATATATAGACAAAAACTCCACAATGCTAATGTGGTGAGAACATCCCCACAACTACCAGTCAGAACTTGTGTTTTATTAAACATTAAATAATATACATCGACTCTATTTCATAGCTATTTTGTCCACTTTCCCTCTTTCTGTCTGTTCTTTCCTCCGTCTCTCTTTCCACCCATCCCACCTCTTATGTGCCATTTATGTATGGAAAATATAACAAATGTCGTAACTCTTGTTCTGGGTATTTAGCTACACTTATGCTTAATTAGTTGTGAAACTCAAAAGAAAAGTCTTCTAACCAACTCTCTTCACAACGCCATTATGTTTCCTTATTCGTTGTATTATTTCCGCATTTTAATTGAACATAATGATTTGATTGATTGATTTTTTTTCTTTCTTTTCTTCTGGTGGTGCAAGGAGAGAAGAGTTCTGTTTTTCCTTTTATCTTTCTCTTTTTTTTTCTTTTCTCCTATTCTCTGTCAAACTAACTTCTTCATAGACTATATATGATGATATTTCGTTCAGTTCGTTACCAAGGCATTTAGTTTTCTGTCCAAGTAATTATTATATTCAAATGCGATCTTGCCACACAGCTATAAGTGTCCGCAGAATATAAGTCATACAAATTACTGGTGAAATTTACCAGACATTATTCCTGCAGACTTACCGCCAACTTCTCTCTCTTTTCTCCACCAACTTTTCTGTCTTTTCTTCTCTCCCAGTTTCTCTTGGCTTTCCTTTTTTCTTTTTTTTTTTCCTTTTTTTAACCACCCCCTTCTCTCTCTCGTTCTCTTTAAGCCCCAATTCTTTCTTCTATCTAAGACAATGACTTACTACAAGCAAGTTGCTTTAAAACAACGTTGACAAAGAAAAAAACGACAAAGCACGAGAGAAGGAGGCATAATCGATGAAGACAATTGCTTATTGATAGAAACTGATAGATATCTTATGCATAATTTAAAGACCAGTGTCTGTTTTCCGAACATGGATATCAGCAAGGAAAATCTGCTTCTTGGTAAATTTAAAATTGGCATTAAAAATGGTATGTCGAACAAGTTCCTGAAGATAAAAAATATAAGTACATAGTCATTCAATAAAAATTGTATCGAATATATGTGTGTATTTATGTTTGTGCATGTATGTACATATATATATATATATATATATTTTTTTTATTTAAAATGGCAAGGAAAATGTTTCCATTGAAGTTAAAATCTGATCAAATTTTAACTTGAATGGAGTCTTTTCTTGTGATTCAAGATTTCAAGATCTCTGGGTTTTGGTGAGTTTTCTTTTAGATCTTATTTTGAAAAATATTTGTCACGAATTCACGGAACGACAAAGTAGTTTTCAAGAACTTTTTAATTTCCTTCTCCAGTTACTGAACCATGTTCTGTTTCATGTTTAAAATCAGATGACCATGTCTCTTCTAAGACATTTACAGTTCACAGTCCACAAGACAAGGAAGGCTCTACATGGTGGCTCAGTTTGCTAGAAATAGAAGTCAAATCTTTTCCAAATAACACTATCATTTTTTTTTTCTTTACTATCCCTTTTTACTTTTTTCTGTCATTGGACTGCAGCCATGCTGGAGCACTGCATCGAAGGGTTTTAGTCAAACAAATTGCTCCTAGTGCTTATTGTTTTTCTTAAATCTAGTCCTTATTCTGTCAGTTGCGTTTGCTGAACTACCAAGTTATAGGAGCAAAAACAAACCAACTGTGTGGAATGACAAACACATGCACATATTCATTACCTACATATGTGTGTGTATGATAGGCTTCCACACAGTTTCCATCAACCAATTTCACTCTCAAGGCTTTAGCTGGCCTGGGACTATAGTAGAAAAAAACTTGCCCAAGGTGCCACACTGTGGGACCGAACTCAAGATCATGTGTTTGGGAAGCAAATTTCTCACCACACAGAAGGGACCACTATGGAAAGAAAAGGGATGTAAGTGACAGAAGTGGCTAAAGAATACTGGAGGGGAAGGGATCTGGGACTGAGATAAGGGACAGTGGTAAAAATATAAATATACTGAAATCAGAGCAGAGCAGGGGCTACTAGTTTAATTAAACCCCCACCCAAAGAAAAATAAAGCAGGGATCAGAGCAAGATTGAAATAACAAAGGGTATAAACATTTAGAAAGATATTTGTCATCTCATGAAGTTGTCCCTTTAAAAACAAAAAAAAAAGAATTAATTAAAAATATTTTTTAAAATAGAAGGAAATGGGATTATCTCTGCGAAGATTGCTAACAAGAAAGATTATGATTTTTTTCCCCTTTAAAATTGATGAAATATCTGTGAAGAAATAACGATAATGTATTCGTTATTTTGAAGCATTTTAATATTTATTTGTCTATTGCAAACGAGTTAAAGAAAGTCAGAAAAGACAGCTTCTATATTCAAAAAGACGTATATAGATGTGTGTGTGTGTGTGTGTGTGTGCGTATATATATATATGTGTGTATATATATGTGTGTGTGTGTGTATATATACATACATACATACATACATACATACATACATATACATACACATATACATATATATATATGTATATATACATTATATATATATATACACATATATATATATATACACACACTTATTTATATATATATATATATATATATATATATATATATATATATATACATATATATATACACACATATATATTTATATATACACACACACACATATATATACACACATATATATTTATATATACACACACACACATATATATACACATATATATATATACACACACACATGTATTTATATATATACATATATATATTTATACATACACACACGCACATATATATACACACATGCACACATATGTTATATGTGTGTGTATACTTATATACATATATACTTACATACATACACACATGTATACACATATAAATTACAAACATACATGCACACACATATATAAAAATCATATGAAACTTAATAAGTATTCGCTTCTTCAAAGTTTAAATATTTACATAAGTACCGCCAGCAATATATGAAAGATGTATTTCATATGATGTTGATGTTCTTGTTGTTGCTGTTCATTTTATATTTTTTCTTTTCATTTTTATTCCCCTCTTCTTCTTCTTCTTCTTCTTCTTCTTCTCTCCAGCAGCAAATAATAATTATTACTGCGTGTTTTCTTTTATACTATCAGCTGCAGCTATATAAATAAGTTTATTTAGTTTCGGATTAGTTTTTGTGTGTGTTTGTATGTGGTGTTGTTGTTTATCTCAGTAGTAGTCCGAGGAAGACTTAGACCAGAGATTTTTATCTCTGTAATTTGACGAAAGTTAAGTTTGTATCTCGACATGATGTCTTGTTCAAAAGCCTGCCAATGTACGGACGTGTCTTGTTTTTTAATCTGTCAAACTTTTCAATAACAAAATGTGATGCTTATTTTATTTATCTTTATTTTGTGTGTGTATGTGTGGAGTTTTTGTTGTTGATTTTTTTTTTTTTACCAATTTACACTTGTGCACATGAACATGCACATGCACCTTGCTCCCCCACTCCTTGTATGCATGTATGCATGTCTACACAAACACACAGAATTAAGGTTATGTTTGGTTATAGTTTTAATTTGATTTCGTACATGCAACATGGAGGCAGCAGGCTGGCAGAAACGTTAGCACGCCGGGCAAAATGACTAGCAGTGTTTTGTCTGCCGTTATGTTCTGGGTTCAAATTCCACCGAGGTCGACTTTGCCTTTCATCCTTTTGGGGGTCGATAAATTAAGTACCAGTTATGCACTGGGGTCGATGTAATCGACTTAATCCGTTTGTCTGTCCTTGTTTGTCCCCTCTATGTTTAGCCCCTTGTGGGCAATAAAGAAATAAGAAACATGAAGACTTTGGCAGGTTCTGCATTGAGGAAACGCAACCAGTGGTATATATGGGTAACATGGAATGGATAAAATAAGGAATTGAAGCTGGGGTGTCATCTCTACTTCCATCACCATCAGTGTTTTAATGTCCTATTTTGCAGCCCTTCATGGAAGTAGATTCGCTTCAACCAGATCCTTTCCCTATTGCTAACTGCTGTGTGTGTATGAGTATATATATATATATATATATATATATATATATATATATATATATATATGTGTGTGTGTGTGTGTGTGTGTGTGTGTGTGTGTGTGTACATATGTATGTGTGTATATATAAGTTGTAAAAATAAAGTCAAACCAAAGAGTGATATTCTGAAATCATTTAATACATATGTTTCAAGTTTGCATAATATATTAGAGGAAATGCATCCATTACGTAAACCGTCCTCAGGTAAAACATCACAAGCTATCTCACCTAGACTCTACTTGTGCAGATTGCTCTAGTAACAATTTGGAGGAGTTTGTTATATTTGACTCAAGTTCAAAATTCTGGTATTGTGTACTGCTTCTAAGCATAACACAATTTGCCTGTGTACACTTACTCACACACAATGGATTTCCATAGAGCTTTTTATCTACCAATTCCTCCTACAGTACATTGTTATACCCAAGGTGCCATGTGGTAGGACAGACCCCCCCCCCCTTCCAAAAAAACCCATATATAAAGTAGGTTGTGTTCAAATCCAAGCTGTGTTTATTTGATTCTCTGTCTGAAGAATTTCTAACAGGAGATATCTTACATGTTTTTTACCACATATACAATTCTGTAACTCCTATTAGCAAATGAAACATGTTTAATGGTGAATAAATAATGCCAAACAATTTCCAATCTCCTGTTTTGATATTGATATATATATATATATATATATATGAGTGGTTGGCATTAGGAAGGGCATCTAGCTGTAGAAACGATGCCAAATCAGACTGGAGCCTGGTACAGCCCCTCAGCTTACCAACCCATGCCAGCATGGACAACAGACATTATATGATGATGATGATACACACACACAGATGTATACACGCATATATATAGATTCAAACATCTTAATTCTGTATATAAGAAATCAATGCTATTTATTTATAAAAAAATCTTTGTTGTTTTTTTTTTTGTTGTTTCCGTTTTTTTTTTTTTCATTTATTTTTGAAGTTTATAAAGAAATAAAAAGAAAATTAAAGTTACAACAACAACAATACAAAATGTGAATATGATATTCTCTGATATCCGCACTAACAATGAAATAATGGTGAGCGTGTTTATAAATGAGAGCATATAATTATTTGTTTCCTCAAAGACCATTCTAGAACAATATTCCAAATCAATATTAATCGAAATATCAGGAATTCTAAGCAATGGTTTTGCTACTTGCTATATATATAGCTTCTTTTAATTTTTTTTATATTTGTTTCAGTCATTGGATTGTGGTCATGCTGGAGCACCAACATGAAAGGTTTTGTTGAACAAATCAATCCTTTTTTTTTTTTTTTTTTCAGTCTCTTTTGCTGGGCTGCTAGTTTACGGTGTTGTAAATGAACCAACATGGTTCAGAGGTGGGAGGAGGAGGAGGTAAACAACACAAAGACAACATATACATATATATATGTATGTATGTATATATATATATATATATATATATATATATATATATATGCATATGTGTAAACAACATGAAGTGTGATATATAATATATATATACACACATATGCACACACATGATGGGCTTCTTTCAGTTTCCGTTTACTAAATCTACTCACAAGGCTTTGGTTGGCCCAAGGCTAGAGTAGAAGACACTTGCCCAAGGTGTCATACAGTGGGACTGAACCTAGGACCATGCCCACAGCTATAAAAATGCTTTCCCATGCCAGGAATTGAACCCTGGCCACTTTGGTGAAAAGCCAACACTCCTATGAATTTCAGTCTACTTTTTCTCCATTTGACATTTTACTGTAACTAACCAATTTGTGATTTCCATCTGTGAGTCTTTCACAATATTTGCTTTAAACCTTTTCCTGTCCAAAGCATTTTCATAAATTCATCCCAAACGTCCATGCTTGTTTGCAGACTCTTATTTATCCTTTGCTTCATTCGTTCTAAGTAATATTAAGCTTTCCTTTTTTTTTTATAAATCCCAAGTTACTTTGGCAGTTGACAAAAATAGGGAATGTACATCATATATAATGCATGAATGCCAGAAAAAATATGTCCTGTGAGTCACAAATATAATACTCAGGGTTAATAAAATAATTTTCTCGTTATTTATTTGGTATTTGGAACATAAATTTAACATGAAATTTTGATGGTGGTTTTTAATTTAGTTCACTTTTAAAACAGGTAGTTTATATCATGGGTCCAGGAGTGTTTTCAGGGTTTAGGAACTTGTAAGTCAGCAGGCTGGGAACCAGAGGTTTGGTCCAAATGTTTGTCATTCTATAAAAAGCAAAGAAGGATCCACTTAACAATCTCTTATTTAGCCCTTTGCTTTTCATCATCATCATCATCTTCGTTTAACATCCGCTTTCCATGCTAGCATGGGTAGGACGATTTGACTGAGGACTGGCGAACCAGATGGCTATACCAGGGTCCAATCTGATTTGGCAAAGTTTCTACAGCTAGATGCCCTTTCTAATGCCAACCACTCCGAGAGTGTAGTGGGTGCTTTTACGTGCCACCGGCACGAAGGCCAGTCAGGCGGTACTGGCAACGGCCACATTCGCTTTTATTTCAATTACTTTTGAAAATAATGAAGAAGAAGCCTTTCCTTGTCCAAAGCATCTTCATAAGTTTATCCTAAATGTCAGTTTGTTTTCAAATTTTTAGTTAGCGCTTCTTTCTTTAGTATGCTCGGAGTAATACAAAATTTTCCTTTCGTAACTCTGAAATTACTCTGGTTGTAGAAAAAAAAGAAATAGAAATGTCTATTTTACATGATATATAGATGCCAGGAAAACATGTCTTGTGTATTCCATATGATACACAGGGCAGGCAAGGAGTTAAATTGAAAAAAAATATATACACTGCTAAATTTTAAAGCAAATGAAAACTTAAGGAGAAAATTTTCTATAAAAAAATTCTAGAAAAAATATTTAAAAAATAAAAAAATTTAAAAAAAAAGCAAAATACTTGGCAGGAACTAATTAATTACATGGGGTATTTATTAGATTTATTTATTCAATGTTGAATATTTTATTCTTTTAATAATCTCCAGTTTTTTAATATTTCTAATAGCTTTTTTTTTTTTCCCCTTAATCTGTAGATGAGATTTTAAAGAACCGAGATATCTTTATAGAAAAGAAAATAAGCAATTCCACTAATAATAATAATAATAATAATTACTAATTTTGTTTTTTTCCTGAATGTAATCATTATAGTAGATAAGTTTTGACTATAATCACTAATGATCACTAAATATTAAAAAGTTTAATTAATATTATAGGAAAAAACTTGAAATGAATGAAAGGAATTAACTGCCAAATTCTTTGTATCAAATAAAGAACTGGTTTACCTTTGATTGTTGGGAGAGAACATCATTAACCCTTTAGCATTTAAACTGGCCATATCTGGTCCAAATATTCTATTTGTTTTATGTTCTAACTGGCCAGCTCTTGCCTCTCACACCTACCTTACAATGTCATTCTAAAAATATACACTCATTGAAAGCTGCAAGATAATACAGGATTAATTCAAATCAAGGTGAATAAATAAGGATTAAATTTTACTTGACAGAGTAATCTGAATGCTTCTTTGTTTTGTCATTTGACCAAAACTTAGAATTTTATTTGGACAACTCATAGCTCTGGCATTATTGGTTCTTTTTGTAGCATTAGTCATTGTGCCATGGCCATGCTGGGGCCTCTAAGAATTTTCTCCAGCATGCTAATGATTCTGCTAGTTTGCTACCTTGAACGAATTCCAGTTTCAAACTTTGGCACAAGGCCAACAAGTTCAGCAGAGGCAGTTAGTAGATTACACCGAAGCCAGTGCTTAACTGGTATTTGTTTTATCGACCCCAATAGTCAACTGGTACTTGATTTATCAACCCTGAAAGAATAAGGCAAAGTTAAACTTGGTGGAATTTGAACTCAAGGCATGAAGATGGACAAAACGCTACTAAGCATTTTGACGATGTGCTTTGTCAGCTCACCCCCTTGACCAGAACAAGTATTGCCACAGCATTTTGAGTCCAGTGCTCTACCGGTTCTGCTGAATCACTGCTTAGTTGGTTATCATATAAATATAAACTTGCTTGAGAAACTCCAGGTCAGCTAACAATGTTGCAATAAGAGAAGCCATTGTGATTGTTGAGGAAAAGAGAGATAAAACTCATATCTTGAGAACCAGGAATGGCTGTAGAAAGAAAACAGAGCAGTTTCAGGGTTAGGTGAGGGTTTCAAGTTGAGCTTGGCTAAAATCTTTGTTTTAAAATAATCAGAAAGGCTTCGGTATTAAAAGAAGCACAATAGAATGTGTATTATATTGGTCTTGGATTACTTAACATTTCCTTATTTGAACTCTTTAAGTGCAGGCTGAGATGGAAGTACTTAAAGATTATAAAGGTTTCCTTTAGGCAAGTTTTGGGTAAGAAATAATGAAAAAAAGGGAGAGAGAGAGAGAGAGAGGGAAAAGAAGGAGCTAGGTAAATAAATATATGTTTACAAGAATATACATGTATATATATATATATATGTATATGTATATATTTCATCCAAGCAAATTAACCGTTCCTAATACAGAGGAACTGAGGAATGGTACAGTGTGGAACAATGATGGATAAAGGTTTATCTATGCTTGGGGCAGTGGCGACCATTTTTATGGTGGGGTTTTTGTCTCCTGAAATAGGATTCTATAGCTTGAAGTCCTTAAAGTGCATGTGTTGAGTGGTGGTGGGAGGGGTGTAAGATAGCGAAACCAAAACAATATCCCAAGCAACTTAAGAATTTCTCCGTTTTTGCTTGTTTGTTTGTTGTTTTTTACTGTTTTTTTTTTTTTTTTTTTTTTTTTCATTCTGGGTAATGAAAGATATCTTATTTCTCACTCTTTTCAAAATAAACAGTTTGAAATATCTATGACATCCTTACCCCCCCCCCCCCCTCGATAGCTGGAAAGAAAGACAGAAAGAGGATAGATAGATAGATAGATAGATAGATAGATAGAATGATAAAGAGAAAGAAAGTCTGATAGATGGATAGATAGACTGATAGGTAAATACATACATACATACATACATACATACATAGATGGAAAGAAAGATAGATAGATAGATGAATAGGTAGTTTCTTTGACAGCTGGTTAGTATATCTTCTTTCACCAACGGTTCTATCTTCTTCTTCTAAATCATATTTGTCAAATGTTTCTCACTTTTATTTTCATTTCTTTCCATCCCTGTTTTGAATTTTTCAAATTATAAGTTAATAACTGCAAAGATTTTTCAATGTAAATTAATACTGGACATTATAAACATCAATTTGAGACAGAAAAGAGAAACGGGACCCATCCAATATCTACTTAATTGGTGCTTGTAATGTTTAAGTATCTTTTTACATACAAAATATTTCAAAAATGTTTATTCTTTCAATAAATTTCTAACACATTAACAATGTTTTGTTTTTTATATATTGTAATGTAGTATAGAATAAATCTATAGATTTTAGCCAACATTTCACATGTGGCTTTAAACATCCTTACTCTAGGGTCTCTTTGGCAGCTGAGTATCCTACTTAAGTTTTATTTTTGGTGTGGGGATAAAGTAGGATAAAATAAATCTATAGATTTTAACCCACATGGCACATGTAAATTAAACATCCTTACTCTGGGAATTTCATTGGCAACTGAGTACCCTGCTCAGGTGGGGTTTTTTGGGGGGGGGGGGGGGGCATAAAGTAAGATAGAATAAATCTTTACATTTTAGATAACATTGCCCTGGTGAATTAAACATCCTTACACTGGGATACCATTGGCAATCAAGTTTCCTGCTTAATGTTTTCTTCTTTGTTGGCTTTCAGCCAGAGGATTGTGGTCATGCTGGGGCATAGCCTTCAAAGAGTTTTAATCAATCACACCAACCATTTTTTTTCAGTCAGGTATTTATAAAATATAGATGTTTATTAGTGAAACCTCTAATTGGTTAAATCTGATTGAGCTGAACCTATACATGTTACATATTTGAATAAATCTTTCTTCAACTCACAAATAACCTAAGTCTGTCCTGCTCAGTTCTTTGCAAAGATCTATCGATTCTATGCTTTAGGGAAGGGGGCCCTTCCATGGGTCCCTTGAACAAAGCAGTTATGGGCACAGATATGCCTCCATTTCTTGTCATCCTTTGTTCTTCAAGCATGGATGAAGCCCTTCAATAAATCCACATCCTGCTAGAAATATCAGCCAAAT